>NW_026652286.1:103168758-103185188 GCF_009828535.3 Hylobates moloch
CTTTCTTTTTTTTTTTTTAGGACTTTTATGGTTATTCTGTCTGCTTCATTTCTTTCTTTTTTTTTTTTTAGGACTTTTATTGTTATTCTGTCTGCTTCTTCATTTATTTCTTTATTTTTTAGAGACAGGGTCTCATTCTGTCACCCAGGCTGAGGTGCAGTGGTGCCATCAACTCACTGCAGCCTTTAACTCCTGGGGTCAAGTGATCCTCCCACCTCAGCCTCCTGAGTAGCTGGACTACAGGCCTGCACTACCGTGCCCAGCTAATTTATTTTTGTAGACACAGGGTCTCACTATGTTAACCAGGCTGATCTTGAACTCCTGGCCTCAAGAGATCCTCCTGCCTCAGCCTCCCAACGTTTTGGGATTACAGGTGTGAGCCACCATGCCTGGGCTCTGTAATATTCTTTGGGAGAAGACTTTTAACTACAAATTTCATTTTTAAAACATATATATTCAAGTTATTTTTCTTGAGTGAGCTTTGGTCATTTGTATTTTTCAAGAAATTTTTCCATGTCATTTGAGTTGTGAATTCATTGACAAAAAGTTGCTTATAATATTGTCTACTATCTTTCCCACCTCAATCTCTCAAGTAGCTGGGACTACAGGCATGTGACTAATTAAAAAAATGCCTGACTAATTAAAAAAATTTCTTTTTTTGGAGACGAGGTCTTGCTATGTTGCCCAGGCTGGTCTCAAACTCCTGGGCTCAAGCGATTTGCTCGCCTTGGCCTCCCCAAGTGCTGAGATTACAGGCGTGAGCCACTGCGCCCGCCCGGTCTATTTTGTTTGTTTGTTTTTTTCCTGCTGCCTCTTCGTATCATTTGACGCCACCTCTGTTTCCTCTCCTCTCCCTCTTCTTCCGTGCTCTCACCCTCCTCTTTTGGGACCATCCAGGCAGGATCTTTACAGTCTTTCTCTTCCCCCTTATTCTCTTCATTTGTACTATGACTTTTCCCCTCTCACAACCCTGAGCTTGGTGCTATCTTCTTGTTTTGACCTTGAGCAGTACTGTGTTTCATTGGGGATGCCCTACACTGCACAGAGCGGAACAGCATTCTAGAACCTCGTGTGAAACAGACGCCAGTTCTTTTGGTGATAAAGCACTTGTCATAGGGCAGTGATATCTAGTGTTCAGATAAAAATAGTTAATAATGAAGTGATAATCCGCATGTTACACATATCTCCCTATACAATAGAAAAGGATCATGATTTCATGAGGCTCTTTCTTGAAGTCGGGCCTTGGAAGATATTAGGAGAGAGAGGTCATTGGTAGATTGAGTATTTAATAATTTGTTATTCTTGGCCACTAACTGGAAACGCAACACCATGCCTTCTGGGAGGGAGGAGGGAAGGAGTGGGAAGAGAGAGGGAGGAGTGGAATATGTTGGTTCCCTGTCGTGCAGGATGAGTGCTCTCTCTCTTTAGTTACATCAAATGAGTTCGCCTGATATTAATGTCAGCAGATGGGGGAGGAAGGTTGGAGGGAATCTTTTTCTTTTATTTTTAACCGCTGGTCTAGTCAGAAAGGCAAGTGAGTTTTTCTCTTTCTTTAGGTCTTTCTCTCCTTCTGCCTTTGAACTTCTCTGTAGTTGTTTGCGTCCCCTCCCACCCCTGGAATTTTCCCCCCAACCTTTCCTTGACACCTTGACTCGATCACGTGGCATGATGGAAAGAACACAGGCTTGGAGTCAGGCAGAGCTGAGTATGAATCCGGGTGCTTGAACTCTTTAGCAGTGGACATTGCATGGGTCAGCTCTGTGCACTTAACTTTCCTCACTCTTAGAATGAGGATAATGATGATGACATGATGCCTCACTTACGGGGCTGTTGCAAGATAAGCATTACTGAGTGGTCCAGAATAGGCCCCCAATTATGGTACTTATTATCATCACTACCTTAGTAGTCACTCAGTACATGCTTCTTGTTGAATAATTAGCTATGGATCCCTCGCCAGACTCAAGTTTGGGATAGCCCTGATTTAAAGCATTCTGTCCCATTGTCCTTTCAAGTATGCTTAGCATTTGTTCCTGTTTTTGTATGGAAACTATGGACACCAGAATTTGCTAATCCCACTGATCTGTAAACTCCTTTTAGGCTGGAACCTCTTTAGTATTTGTAAGCCCCTGTGTGGATCCCTGCAAGTCGGCTATTCAGGAGGTGATTTTGGAAGGAAGGTGCAGACAGAAGTGCAAGGACTGCCTGTAGCTCTGGGTGCTTAGGTAGCTCACCTCCCTTCCTGGGGATCATTCATCCAGCTTTTGTGGCGGTCAGGCTGCAGGGTTGGGAGAGGGAGTCTTAGATTCTTCTGGCATTTCATCTTGGCTCTTTGCCATGAGGTTTTGCCCTGAAGAAAGGAGGGGCTCCAGAGAGGTGTGCGTTTAATCCACCTTGGAGTCAGCAGACAGGGTGCATGGCAGGGCAGGGACAGGGTCAATGTGTCAATGCAGGTGTGGGGCAAGGAGCCAGGGGCTTGTTCAACCAGCGAGGCGGCGCAGACAATGCACTCAGAGCACTCTCGGCACTTAATCCTGCCTCTCCCTCTCCCCAGAACTCTCCCCACTCAGTGTCAACCAGCACTTGCTTGAGCTATAGGGTGAGGCCTTCCATTCTTGAGGTGATATGCACCAGAGGCAGCAGGAAGTCATGGTGAGAGCTCAACCCTGCTGCTGTGCTGCCTGGACTTCAATCCTCCTCCTTCCTCTCTGTCTAACCTTGGGCTTACTGTGTGACCCTGGCCTAGTTACTTACCTTCTCTGGGTCTCTTCTTGCGATGGGGCCTGATAATGGCGTCTTCTTCCTAAAGCTGTGAGAATTAAATGAATGAAGGCAGATAAAGCTCTCGCGACTGTCTGGCACACAGTAGCCAGTCGGTAACTGTTAGCTATTGTCACTCTACTTGCAGGCACCCTCTCTTGAAGGGGTGATTTTTTTTTATAGAAGATTTAGCCTTCTTGCAAGCTTGGGGCTCCTCTCCTTCCTCATTGAGGTAATTACTGTTGTTTTGGTTACCCCACTCTCTTGCAGTAATACCATTTTGTACATCTGGAGGGATTTATATGCCAGTGAAATAGAATCTGCCAGTAGAAGTAACTAACATTCTTCGTCACATTGCCAAGGCACTGAATTGCTAGATTTTATTTCTTCTAGCAAAGCAAGGCCCTCCCATCCTTGGGGATTACAAACAGACATGGATTTTGGGCTGGACAAGGAAATACAGTGATGCATGGCAGAGATTCAGATGGGAAACAAGTTAAAGGCACAGTAGTAATACTAGCACAGGGTGCTTTTCACCAGTAATTACGGTCTCCTAACTAGTGCTGCATGATTTAGACCAAAGAACATAGCTTTGGATTTGGGACCTCATTCTTCACTCAATAGCCAAGGGGACCGGGGTGCATAATCTTAAGTCACTGAGCCTCGGTTTCCTCATCTGCAACATGAGAGGACAGCCCTGAAGTCCCGGATGCCATGATGCAGCCACGAAGATGAGCTCTGGCTCTCCTGCCTAGAACTTCAATGGAAGCAAAGTCGGCTACATGAGAACGCATGTGTCTTCTGCCACATTAAAAATGTTAATGTGCTGCCAGGCGCAGTGGCTCATACCTGTAATCCCAGCACTTTGGGAGGCCAGGGTGGGTGGATCACTTGAGGCCAGGAGTTCGAGACCAGCCTGGCCAACATGGTGAAACCCAGTCTCTACTAAAAATGCAAAAATTAGCCAGGCATGGTGGCGCATGCCTGTAATCCCAGCTGCTCAGGAGGCTGAGGCACGAGATGCTTGAACCCGGGAGGCAGAGGTTGCAGCGAGCCGAGATCACACGACTGTACTCCAGCCTGGGCAATAGAGTGAGACTCAGTCTCAAAAAAAAAAAAGTTAATGTGCTTGATTTTTGTGCATCCCTCTGTTTTTGTATTGCTGGAAAACATTTGAGCATCTTGGTTCATGCCTGGGAAATGAGAGGAGGTAGGAAGGAGGTTCACAGTTACGGCAGCTGGTGGGAATTGTGGTGGAGGTGTGTATGGAGTGACACTGGTAAACAAGCCACTGCCAGGTGTTATCCTTGTTTATTTATTTAAGTTGTGGCTCCAATCCTAAATTGTTTTATAAGAAGGGACATTGAGAAAATAACAGTCCAGGAGGGTTAGGTTCCTGGCCAAGATGATTCCAGGATCATCTGGAAAAGCAGCTGCAGCTACAAAGAAAAACAGCCAATTGCTGGAAATCATGAGGCAGGTAGGGGCTGGGTTAGGAATACCTACACCTTCTGGGAGGAAGAAGGCAAAACAGCTTCTGTTTTTTGGAGGCAAGCACTTGAGCTGAAGAGGTTAAGGCAGTTTTAGTGCCTCTGAGTTCGTTCCAGAAGGGTGGAGATTTTTGATGCCACAAATGAGGCACTGCTGGGCCCCTGTATAAGCACTTGTAGGCGTTCAAAGTGCAGAGGCCCAGCGGTTCTTCATTGAGTCCCTGCCGGGGTGGGGAGGAGGACAGGCAGAGCTTCTGACCCCATACAGCTGTGTCTTCCCACAGTGAAGACGCTGGTTACTGCAAGATGGCTGCTTCCAGAGCCACTCTTACCCTCAGGAAATTTGCCGGCTCTTTCCTTGTTCCTCTTGTTTGATCCAGGGAAACCGGGACTTCTTGATGGAAAGAACAGGTTGCTTCTGGCCAAGAAGGGCCTGCAGCTGCATGTCTTTGCTCCAGAGAAAATCCACCCTCCCTAGGAGGAAGGAGGCTTTTGGCTGTAAGGACTTCCCAGCCACAGAGGCGGCTGCAGGGTGGCTGAGTTCCAGACGGCCTCTAGATCCCAGTCTGAGCATTCAATCTGGTCTAGCAGTTTCTTTCTTTCTTTTTTAAATTTTAATTTTTGTAGAGATGGGGTCTTGTTACGCTGCCCAGGCTGGTCTTGACCTCCTGGCCTCAAGTCATCCTCCTGCCTTGGCCTCCCCAAGTGCTAGGATTACAGGCCTGAGCCACTGCATCCTGCCTGGTCTACGCATTTCTGAAGAGCGGGGCGGGGAACAGGACTCTGAATCTCCACATGGGTGACTTCCACTTTTCTGAGAGCGAGTGCTGTCAACTACGTGACTTGGGTCAGTAGACAAGATGTTCCTTGGGGTTCTAAAAATATGTCATTCTGTGGGTTCCCTTTATAACCTACAGGGCCAGAAGGGGCTGCATGCTCTGGGACTGGGGAAGGAGCAGAGGCTGAAAGCACTGGTTGATTCAGGCTCTAGTTGAGAGTTGGCCCTTCCCCAGAGCAGGAAACCAAGGCCCCGAAGAGAGAGAGGACTTTGATGAAGTCACACATCTACTTAGTGATGGGGGCCAGGACCAGAATCTAGCCTTCTTGATTCTTATTTCTGCACCCTCTCCCTCTTACACAGGGAGCAGTGAGTGTGCAGGGCAGCCCAGAGGCAAGGGTAGGTGCCTGCCCCCACAGGCTGCAACTGCTGGCCTAGAAGGTCCAGAGCCCCAGCCTTGCTGGGTCCTACACTACACCCGTCCTACACCTACATCCTTCACTATGCCCTCGCAAGAGCCTTCATCCCTGCCCTCCTCATCTTGGCTCCCTTCCCCACAGTTCACACGCTGATCCATGTTCCTCAGCTGTCACATTCCCTGAAGTGCTGGTCAGGTGAAGGTCCCTTCCCAGAGTCTTGCTCTGTCACCCAGGCTGGTTGCAGTGGCGTGATCACAGGTCACTGTAGACTTACCCTCCCAGGCTCAAGTGATCCTCCTACCTCAGCCTCCTGATTAGCTGGGATTACAGGTGTGCACCATCATGCCTGGCTAATTTTGTTTATATTTTGTAGAGACAGGGTCTCACCATGTTTCCCAGGCTGGGCTTGAACTCCTGGACTCAAGCGATCTGACTGCCTTGGCCTCCCAAAGTGCTGGGATTACAGGCATGAGCCACTGTGCCCAGGCCCTTCCCAAGTTTTGACAGTGGTTGTTTTCTAGGTTTCAGAGCTCTTGAGAAGGAAAACTTCCTGGGAGAGTGAGTCTTTGAAGACGAAAGAATATGGGAAGAGAAGGGCGTTTGAAGTCCTCCATGGGGCCTAGAAGTAGAAGTAGTGCTTCCAGCAAGCACAGGCGGCAGACCTGGCTGGGTGTGTAGGGCACACGTCACTGCCTCTGGTGCACCCGGGTTCAGGCTGGTCACCCTTGGAATAACTGTTCACTCATTAGGAGGTGTGACTATCATCTGACCGTGGGAAGCCAAGTTTGACTGCTCAGGTGGTAAACCTCTGAGTGCTTTGGATTAAATTTTGCTGATTTTCTGCACTCTGACCGCTTTTCCTCCCATGCCCCCTGGCTCCTGGCTCCCTGCGCTGTGCTGCTGCCCACCTTCGCCCCTTGCCAGCATGTACACAGATGCAACATGTGGCCTCGCATATACATGCACATGCATGCAAACACGTGCTTCTTTGCCTTTGGAAGGTGGTAGTAATAGTCGTTATTGCAGTGGGATGTTATGAGGATTAAATAGGGCCATGTGTGCAAAGTGCATGCGCAGTGTCAGCATTTAATACATCATAGCCATGATGAACTATGGGCATGAGCCTAGTACCCATCTCTGACACATAGATACAATAATATGTCTGCATCATAAGCCTATTGTGAGGATTAAATGAGGTGACACATGTAGTAGCTTCCTGTGAAATGCAGAATGCCTTATGCGTTGAAGGCAGCGATGTAATGAGAGAACCAGCATCACTGATTCAACACACATCTTCTTTTTTTATTTTGAGATGGAGTTTTGCTCTTTTCACCCAGGCTGGAGTGCAATGGTGCGATCTTGGCTCACTGCAACCTCTGACTCCCAGGTTCAAGCGATTCTCCTGCCTCAGCCTCCCTAGTAGCTGGTATTACAGGCACCTGCCACCATGCTCAGTTAATTTTTGTATTTTTAGTAGAGATGGGGTTTCGCCATGTTGGCCAGGCTGGTCTTGAACTCCTGACTTCAGGTGATTCACCTGCCTCGGCCTCCCAAAGTGCTGGAATTACAGGTGTGGGCCACCGTGCCTGGCCCAACACACATTTTCTTAAGAGGAGCAGAATGTACACAAGTGTCTTATCCTATTTCCAACTTTTGGGCTTTTAAGGTATCTGAATGTGTTTCTGGCCAAGGATGCTCAGTAAGTTCTTTGAGATATTCGCCCCGGAAGCCCTATCCTGCCTTTCTGTGTCCCCTGGGAATACTTCCTGTCAGGGTTTGCTGCTGGAGGCCCTAGGTTCTGCGGCCAAGTTAAGCTTCAGTACAAAACGAGGGACCTTCCTGCTTAGGTGGCCATCTCTCTATTTCATGTATCTTTCTTCGTAGCAGCCACTGAGCCTGTGTCCCCTTGAGCTTCTGTAGCCAATGAAACTGTGTCTGGATGGGGTCTCGGGTCCACCTCAATGCTTCCTCCCAGCCTAAGGCAGCCAAATCACTGGCATGGGTGGGTCCTTGGCCGGCAGCCCTCTGGCTGAGAATCTTAACTTAATTCATAGTTGGCCAAAAGGCAGCCCAGCAAAGACCGAGGCTGCTCGAAGCTGCCTCTGGGTGGGAATGGGACTGGCTTCCTCCCTATTGCCTCAGCGAGCCTCCCTTGGCTATGGGAGTCCCTGTTTTTCTGGTCTGGAGGGCCGTCTGTCTACAAAGTAGTGGCCCTTGTAGTTTAATTTTGTGCCTCCTAATTTCCTCCCAGAGGACCTCCCTGCATAGGGTTTGGGCAAAGTCTTTTTGGTGAAGCCACAGAGCTCTTCCTGGGTTTCCTCCCTCAGCCTGGGTTGATTCTGTGAACAGCCCCACAAACCTCCTAGGAAGAAGAGCCCAGCTGGAAGGTGCTGGACCTGGTGACGTTGGAATGAGATGAGCTGGAATGTCCCTTAGGATGTCCTTTCTTCCCTTCAGGTCCCTTCTGTCATTGTCTCTAACTTCGGGCTGGCTTCTGCTTCTCCCCCACCTGGCAGGACCTGTGTGGAGCCACCACCTGTGACACCCTGGGCATGGCTGATGTGGGCACCATGTGCGACCCCAAGAGAAGCTGCTCTGTCATTGAGGACGATGGGCTTCCATCAGCCTTCACCACTGCCCACGAGCTGGGTAAGGCTGGACAAACTCCTCCTGGGGTCTTCTGGGTTTGCCTGGGGAGCCTGGAGGGTGGGAGACGTGTGTCTTTGCCCCCTTGTGTTCTGAAGCCTTAGGACCCCTTCTTAGGGCACAGTGAACCTTAGCAGCAGCTTTGTACTTTTTCCGATTGCCCCAGCCCCACTGGCCAGTGACATGGTTTGAGCCCCTTGGCAGAGTGTCTCAGCACTTAGGCACTGTAGGGACACCATGTAAACGACAAGGAGGTACACTCTGTTGTCAGGGAGCCCACAGCCTGACGGAGGGGACAGAAAACACAAGAACATGATCTTGAGGACATTTGAAAGCAGCCTGTCGATAGGTGGCAGTGACCAGCCTGAAAACCTCTGACATGGGCTTTCTAGTTCCCCTGCCCCATCCCTCCCTCCAACCCCCCCGTCCTTCCTCCTGCCCTCTCAGTCCTCTTGCCTTACCCCACAGGCCACGTGCTCAACATGCCCCATGACAACGTGAAGGTCTGTGAGGAGGTGTTTGGGAAGCTCCGAGCCAACCACATGATGTCCCCGACCCTCATCCAGATCGACCGCGCCAACCCCTGGTCAGCCTGCAGTGCTGCCATCATCACCGACTTCCTGGACAGCGGGCACGGTAAGCCAGGACGGCGGGAGGGCGATGAGGCCGCCTCGGAGGAGGCTGCGCTGCTGCCCCTAGTGGAGGTGCTCACTTGTCCGTCCTCTGTACCTTAGGTGTGTGTGCCCCCTCGGAGCCGGGCTCTGACATGAGTGCCTTCCTGTTGCCCTTGGTTCATTCTCCCCTTACCATTCAGATTCTGGGCGAGCCAGACCTCATCTTCCCAGCTCATCCTAACGGACACCTTCGGCTCTCTGCAGGTGACTGCCTCCTGGACCAACCCAGCAAGCCCATCTCCCTGCCCGAGGATCTGCCGGGCGCCAGCTACACCCTGAGCCAGCAGTGTGAGCTGGCTTTTGGCGTGGGCTCCAAGCCCTGTCCTTACATGCAGTACTGCACCAAGCTGTGGTGCACCGGGAAGGCCAAGGGACAGATGGTGTGCCAGACCCGCCACTTCCCCTGGGCCGATGGCACCAGCTGTGGCGAGGGCAAGTTCTGCCTCAAAGGGGCCTGTGTGGAGAGACACAACCTCAACAAGCACAGGGTGAGTGAGTGCTGGAGCTGCGCTCGGGGACTGCTGGGAGGAGGGACGGAGACCCGGGGGCCTCCCCTGCCCTTGGTCTTCACCAGGAAGCTGCCTATCACAGACTGGCCGTGGGACCATCACTGTTGCATTGCTGAGCTGTGCTTTCACTGCCCTCTTTATAGTCCTATCCCCTTCTTGACTCTAAGACTGGAGGGAAAAGCTATGGCAGGTCAGAGGACTTGGTGAGGCCTCAGACACATGGGGAAAAGCCTTCAACAGGGGATGGGGTCTCAGCCCTGAGCCCCGGGCCTCATCTCACCTGGGCGGGAGCTCTGGGCTCAAAGCTGAACACCTAGTGTTAGGAGCGGCTCACTTGCTGGCTCCTCCCTTCCTTCTGTCATCTACTCTTTCCCAGTGTGTTCCACACCCAGGGAGCTGGGGACCACGCGCAGGAACAGGGCTCAGAGCTGCAATGAAGCAAAGCCCTGGGCAAGCTTCGGGAATTGGCAGCATTCTGAACCAAGCTTCCATTTCTGTTGCGATTGTTTTTCTTTAGCAGAAACATAGTTGAATAATACTTGTTTTCCCTCCTGATAAATAGGAATAGCAACCGAACAAGAACACATTCAGAATGCCAAATATTCTGTGAATATAATCACTTTATCTTCCTCAGGTCTTGTTTTGGGGGTAGGAGAGGGATTTGTACTTTTCTGGGCAGGAATAAGAGGTCTGTCCTCCTCCCAGATCCTGGAGCTGACTGTCCCTTCCCATCCCCTGTTCTCAGCTCGGGGATGACTTGCCTCTGGGCACAGATGCAATGTCACAAAAAAGCATCCACCAAGCGCGTTATCAATTGCCCTGAGATGAGTATGGCACAGAATTATTTAAAATATTTTTCTGTGTTCTGGGGATACATATCTAATTAAACCTTCAACCGTTTGCTAGACAACAACCCACTGTGTTCAGGGAACTGTGTAAGATACTGTGATGATCAGAAAAAGAAATAAAACACAGGCCATGCCTCAGAGAGCTCACAGTCAAATGGGGAAGCTCAAAAATGTAGCTGTGATACAAGACACAGAGAGGCACGTGTTATGCGGAAGGACAGAAGGATGAAAATGTGTCACGGGAGAACAGGGGTCAAGAGATTAATGATGATGAGAGGGGACTGAGAAAACTTGGAGGCAGAGGTTGGATCTGAAGAGAGCCTGAGGGATAAGTAGGATCCCTGTAGGCAGAAACAGAGCAAGGCAGGGAGGCGGGCGGTGCTGGGCGGGTCGGAGTGAGCTGCAGGGCTGCGCAGATGAGGGCTCTATGGGAACCGTCTTCAGGAAGGTCGTTTGGGGCCAGACGGCAGCCACCTTGATTGCCAGGCACTAGAAGGTTCTGAGGACAGGCAATATGTGGCCAGTGCCGCCTCCTGGGAAGATGGGGCTGGAGGATGCAGAGACAAGTTGAGATAATGTTGGATAGAGAAAATGCCGTCTGAGAAGCACCATCTTTCCACACTTTCTGGAATTCTTAGTCTATGATCACGCAAGATCTACCTCCTCAACCTCTTTTCTAAACAATCCCTTGGCCACCTTGTTTTAACTGAAACTTTCCAGGAGACCTTCATGGAAGTCGTTGCCCTCATTGGCCGAGGTCAGATCATAAAGCATGTCTTACAAATCACTGCAGCTCGCACAGATCTGTTTCAGGAATCCCATTCTAATCACCAAGGCCCTGTCTTCCCAGATTACTCCCTCTAGGTTTTGGATTCCAACAATTCCCCAATCCCATCTGGGCCTACAATCCATGGCTACGACAACCTTCCCATCGTGCCTCATCCTTCTTTTGCCCTCGCCTCCTCCTTCGTGAGCTGAAATTCCACGGTGCATTGTTGAAATCACTCCCTCGCATACGCTCTTGACTCCCTTGCCCCTGTCTCTCTGCATTAATTGAACTCACTTGGATAAGCCACCATCCGGGTTGAATCCAACTCACTCACCCATTCAATTGTGCTTGCACAGGTGACTATGGTTGGAGAAAAACATGCAATTGTGCTCACCGGTCTCAGTTTAAATTCATGATCTGAGCTGGGCACAGTGGCCCCCACTTATAATCTCAGCACTTTGGGAGGCTGAGGTGAGAGGATCCCTTGAGCCCTGGAGTTTGAGACCAGCCTGGGCAACATGGCAAAACCCCATCTCTACAAAAAATACAAAAATTAGTGGGTTGTGGTGGCAGATGCTTGTAGTTCCAGCTACTCAGAAGGCTGAGGCAGAAGGATCGCTTGAACACGGGAGGCAGAGGTTGCACTGAGCCATGATCACGCCACTGTACTCCAGCCTGGGTGACAGAGGGAGATCCTGTCTCAAGGAAAAAAAAAAAAAGAGAAAAAGAAAGAAAAAAGTAAAATAAATTGATGACCCGGAAACTTAGGTGGGCCCATAATGCTGTCCGGGAGTGACATATTTCATTTCCCCAGTTGGCTTTACTCTCCCAACCTCCTGAACCATCAGTTCACACCCACCATCACCTCTCTCCTCCCGTTACCAACTCTTTCTTCCTCCTTTTCAGCTTTCACCGATGACCTTTCTTCTGATTTCCCGAAGGGGGAAAAAAATCAAGTAATCAGAAGAGAACTTCCACCCACCCCCGACCTGCTTCTGCACCTCTTCTCCACTGTCCCCCTTTACAGTGGCTGAATTGTCCCTGCTCTGATCTGAGGCCACGCTGTGTGCTTTGCACAGGAACCCCATCCCCTCTCACTTGTTAGGGACATCGCTGATCAATTCTCTCTCTCCTGCAGTGCCAGTATTTCCCAATCTTGAGCTGAATCATGCCTTTTAGAATATAAACCTGTTGTAATTTCTCCCATCTGAAACAAAACTTCTTATGATCCCACTTCCTTTGTGGTCTGTTTCTGTCTCCCTTCACAGCAAGTTCCCGGAAGGAGTTGTACAAGCTTGCTGTCTCCAATTCCATCTTCCCACTTTTCTCTGCTGCCCATTCCAAATAGGCTTTGACTGCCATCATTTCTCCAAAACAACTCTTACTAAGGCTACCAAATGGCCTGCACGCTACGAAGATCAGTGACTGTTACCTTTCCTCCCATCGCCCAGCCAGCTAGCAGCATTTGTGGCAACCCAGAGCCCTGGCCCCTGGAACAGGGTCTCCACTGCCTCTCGGTTGTCCTCCTCCTCACACTGCCCCTCCCTTCTCATTACCTTTACTGCTTCTTCCTTGTACTCTCAGTTTCTTTTCTTTTTTTCTTTTACTTTTACTTTTTTTTTTTTTTTGAGACAGAGTCTCGCTCTCATCGCCCAGGCTGGAGTACAGTGGCGTGATCTTGGCTCACTGCAACCTCCACCTCCCGGGTTCAAGTGATTCTCCTGCCTCAGCCTCCCCAGTAGCTGGGATTACAGGCGCCCGCCATCACGCCTGGCTAATTTTTGTATTTTTCGTAGAGACGGGGTTTTACCATGTTGGTCAGGCTGGTCTCGAACTCCTGACCTCAGGTGATCTGCCCACCTCGGCATCCCAAAGTGTTGGGATTACAGGCATGAGCCACCACGCCCGGCCTGTACTCTCATTTTCTAAAGTGTGAAGTGCTTTGGCACTCAGTCCTTTCCCTCTTCACCATGCACGCTCAATCTCTTCGCTGATTCATCTAGGCCATGGCTTTAAATACCATTTAGAGCTTGAAGACTCCCAAATTTGCATCTTCAGTCCAGGCCTCGCTCCTGACCTGCAGACTTGCATCTGTAAGGGAATCTGGATGTGTCCATTGGACACCTGATTAGCATCTTGCACGTGTGTCTGTGAGACTGAGCTCCTGGTCATCTCCCCCGAAGCTGCGCTGGCAACTCCATGTTCTGGTTGCTCAAGCTGAAACCCTGTTTCTCTCACATGCTTCACACCCTGTATCTCCACGTCCCTGTGGACACTATCTTCAAGGCAGATCCAGGATCATTTCTCACCACTGCATCTGCTCTCACCCTGGTCCCAGCCACCACCCCCTGTCCCCTGGATTAATGCAGTTGCCTCTAACTGGTCTCCCTCCTTCTGATCTTACTCCTTACAGATGATTCCTGCCATGGCAGCTCTTTTGAAATGCACCTTAGGTTATGTCACTTCTCTGCTCGGCACCCTTTAGGGGCTTTGCCCCGGCTCCCATTTCTCGCTGCCTTGTTGGCCCTAGTGACACTGGCATACTTCAGGCTCATCCCCCCTCAGGGCCTGTGCACTTGCTCCCTCTGCTTGGAATGCCCTTTCCCTGTATGCCACCTGTACTTCCTTCAGGCACAAGAGGCACCCCCTAATCCAGAGCAGCCTTTCCCAACTCCTCCCTACCACCTGCTGTGAAGCCCACCCAACACTCTGTGTTCACGGATTCATTTTCATTGTCTGTCTCCCCACTAGGGAGTAATTGCTCTGAGGGCAGGGACTTCCGCAAGTGTTTGGTGAAGGAATGAGTGAATGGCACAGGGCGGGAGCACAGTGAACGTTTTTTGTTCAAATAGGAAGCAGTGATACCAAATAAAAACCAGGTAGCATTGTCTCAGGAGCTGCAGGAACAGTGCTATGTGCCGAAGAAGAATTGGAGATCATGAGGCCTAGGCACACTCTTTCAGTCTTTCTGATGGCCATTGTGGCTTTGGAGGGGGCAGCTTCCGGGGTGTGATGGGGACAAAACCCACAGTACAAGGCTCTGGGGAGTGAGTATGAGGAAAGAGCAAACGTGGGTGATGCTGTCAGGGAGTGAAAGGATGGAATGAGGTGAGGCGCTACTTTGAGTAGTTTGAGGCCAAAGCAGGGTTGAAGGAGGGTGGTGGTGGTTTTTTACAGGATCAAACAGATTTTGACGAAATGAAATGAGCTATCTGACAAAAGGGTAGATTGAATAAATATGCTGGATATGTACACAGGTTAAAGTGTTTCTATTACACGCAGCCAGTTCCTGCTTAGTTCCATGTGAGTTAGGCACTGTGTGGGACGGTCGGTGGCAGAGTTTTAATTCCAGGCGAGTACAGCAGCCGGGCTGCTTCCTCTGTTGCTCAGCTGATGTGTGTTCAGAGGATCCAAACTCATTTCACTGTCACTCTAAGGAAAACATCATGGACAATGTGAATTTTATTCTCTTTCTACCCTGTTAAAAACTAAAAAAAAAAAAGCCCTCCAAAACACTGCACGATTCACCCCACAGCCAAATCGAGTTTTAGGATTGCTTAATAGTGTCTTATCTTTATCTCTTCTTAAAAGAAACGTTAGAATGGTTCACGGTGAAACTTGCTCAAATACAGCCCCTGATCGAGGTTAAGATCAGTTTGGTCTGGCGTCAAGTCTGAATTATAGAACACTAAGGAATAAAAACATTCACATATCTATGGTGACATTTTTTATCTGCAAGGCTGGGGGCTGGCCATGCCTTAGGGATGCCTGTGAATGCACTAACAACAAATAAAGGGAACATTTCTGTGTTTTCCTTTTATTCCCGGCAAGCTGTGAGATAAGAGGACTCTCTGAACTTCTGCCGGGGCCAGCGGGGCCAGCGTGGCGCTGGGAATTTTCATGCCTGTTAGGCCACTTCTATCATCCACCTGACATCAGGCCCGAGTATTAGTGTTATCAAACCCAGTTTTGCAAGTGAAGCACCGGAAAGCTAAGGAGGGTTTGCTGTTGCTCAAGCCCACTAGGGGGGTGTGGTGTGGGCGGAGGCCATCGAAAACACGTCTGGCCAGGCGCGGGAGCTCACGCCTGTAATCCCAGCACTTTGGGAGGCTGAGAAGGGCGGATCACTTGAGGTTGGGAGTTTGAGACCAGCCTGGCCAACATGGTGAAACCTCGTCTCTATTAAAAATACAAAATAATTAGCCGGGCATGGTAGCAGGCACCTGTAATCCCAGCTACTCGGGAGGCTGAGGCTGGAGAATCACTTGAACCTGGGAGGCGGAGGTTGCAGTGAGCCAATATTGCGCCGTTGCACTCCAGCCTTGGCAAAAGAGGGAGACTCCGCTTCACCAAAAGAAAAAAAAAAAAGGAAAACACATCTCACATTTCACATCTGTCTCACTCTACGGCCCAAAGAGGCCTCTCTTTTGCAAGGCCTCCTTTGCACCTGGGAGCAGTTGCTGTTTGCTAATTCGTTGGTTGGAACGTTGGGTGGGCTTGGTGTATACTGGCCATTTGCTTATTGTTTTTTCCTTCATGATACAACAATAATTTGATTCCGGGAAGGTGGGATGGGAACTTGGAGGCTGTACGGTGTAGTCTTCTATGGGCTAAGGGGCTAGGTGTGGCACCTGGATCCGACAAGGAGTATAACAGGCTCTTCCTCACAGGTGGATGGTGCCTGGGCCAAATGGGAGCCCTATGGCCTCTGCTCGCGCACATGTGGAGGCGGCGTGCAGCTGGCCAGGAGGCAGTGCACCAACCCCACCCCTGCCAACGGGGGCAAGTACTGCGAGGGAGTGAGGGTGAAATACCGATCCTGCAACCTGGAGCCCTGCCCCAGCTCAGGTGAGGTGGGAGAGCTGTGGTGGCCTGGGCCCGGGGGAGGTGAGGCTGGAGGTCCCCCCCACCCCACCCCTACTCCACGTAATGCATGCCCTCCAGGTAATTGGGTACACAGGTAATTCAGGTAGTCTAGTATTTCTATCATGGATTCCTACTGATGATGAAGGGACTGAAGTCAAGATTCTAACCTTCAGGACAAAGCCTGGAAGTGGAGAGGTGCCGATTCTTCTTGGGATCATTCCTCTTTCCGCTCACCTTTGGCAAGGGTGTTCCCTTCTGGATGCTTAGCCTGGGAGACTAAATGGATCATGGGAATGATACACTAGAAATCCTCTTATCTGAGGCCTGCCCAGCCCATCTTTGTAAGCAGGAGTCCAGAGCCCAAGAACTTGATGGGGAAAACAGAATTACATCTCTATTTTTATTGATGTTTCGATCTAACATTTAGTAGTTCTTTCAGAGAGAAATTAGTATTTTTTTAACTACCTTTCCATATAAAATTTAGTATTTCTTTCAGTTAGACAACAAAACTACAATAGTAGTAGAAGTACCTGTGACTTTGTCATCAATAGGAACCATGGATATTTTCACATGACATTTTGGCTGTTGCAGAATTTTCAAAATGCTGTTTAAGCTCATCCTTACTTCAAAATTATAGTAGTTATCAGATTCATTACTGAATCATATATATATAT
>NW_026652286.1:103185588-103439970 GCF_009828535.3 Hylobates moloch
CTGTTGCCCAGGCTGGAGTGCAGTGGCGCAATCTCGGCTCACTGCAACCTCCACCTCTCAGGTTCAAGCGATTCTCCCGTCTCAGCCTCCCGAGCAGCTGGGATTACAGGTGCCTGCCACCGTGCCCGGCTAATTTTTGTATTTTTAATACAGATGGGGTTTCACCATGTTCGTGAGGCTGGCCTTGAACCCCTGACCTCTGGTGATCTGCCTGCCTTGGCCTCCCAAAGTGCTGGGATTAGCAGGCATGAGCCACTGTGCCCGGTCCTGAATCATATTTAATGCATTAACAAAAAAGCATATATATCACAGACTTGTTTCAAAATATATCCATAGTTGTGTAGCAAATGTAACTGGTGTTGTCGTTAATCTATATAATTTGCTTTATGCACTGAGTTACATTATTCTGAAAATAGTTTGCAACCTAGAGGTAGTTTGAGGCTGGGTTACTGGAGAAGGTGGTGCATAGCTCAGGGGATATGTTTTCATCTGTGCCCTGGGTCCTTTGGGCCCAGCCTGCTTTAGTGCTTTGAGATGGGGGGAGGTTGCAGCTTTGGTGATGAGGGTGGGAAGGGCTAAGAGAGCCACGGCAGGCTGGGAGGGAGGCTTGTCCTTTGCACCGGCCTTGTCCCTTCCCCTCAACTCCTTTCTTATGCTTCTCCCTCCCCAGCCTCCGGAAAGAGCTTCCGGGAGGAGCAGTGTGAGGCTTTCAATGGCTACAACCACAGCACCAACCGGCTCACCCTGGCTGTGGCATGGGTGCCCAAGTACTCAGGCGTGTCTCCCCGGGACAAGTGCAAGCTCATCTGCCGAGCCAACGGCACTGGCTACTTCTATGTGCTGGCACCCAAGGTGAGTGAGCCTGGGGCCTGAGAACAAAGTAGGGACCAGGTCTTCGGGGGAGCATCAGCTGAGCTGCCCTGCTCTTCCTTCTTTTTCCCCTTCTGGGGTGCTGCAGGTGGTGGACGGCACGCTGTGCTCTCCTGACTCCACCTCCGTCTGTGTCCAAGGCAAGTGCATCAAGGCTGGCTGTGATGGGAACCTGGGCTCCAAGAAGAGATTCGACAAGTGTGGGGTGTGTGGGGGAGACAATAAGAGCTGCAAGAAGGTGACAGGACTCTTCACCAAGCCCATGTGAGTTCTGGGCCCTGGAAGGTCCAGCCAGGGAGCAAAGGGAGGGAGGTGGAATTTCCCAGGGTATTGGAAGCTTGGGTTAGATTGGGGTAAATGTCAGATCCAGCCAGTACCCTTGCTGCAGAGGCCACCCATACCCTTCTAGGGCTGCTAGGCCTTCACTCACTCATTCGTTCACTCATTCATTCATTCATTCATTCACTCATTCATTCATTCTTTCAGCAAGCAAAGACGAATGCTGGGGGAAGACCCACTTAACAGGAGATGGCATTCAGGAAGGTGGGCAGAGTTGTTAGGGTCTGTATAGTGTTCTAGAGTAAGACCAACCTGATTCAGATCGCAGTTACGCATTTTCTGGACGACCTTGGGCAAGTGAACTCAATCTCCAGATCTCTAGATGTCCCCACTTGTAAAGTGGGTATAATACTAATGTATTTCATGTGTGCTTTTGTGAGGAATAAGGGATTTAGTCCAAGTGACATGGTTAGCATCGTACCTTCACCTTGATGAGGCTGAATGTGACAGCTGCCAGCCTCTTCCTGGGCTTGAGGCCTTGACCTTGGGGATCAGATTGAGGTGAGAATGGCAATAAGCTGCCAAGAGACAGCAAGTGAGCAGCTGGGACTGAAGGAGTCTTCACATCTTGGGCAATCCCTGGGCATCTAGTCCCAACTCCAGGATCCGGGCCTCCCAGCTTGAGCTTCCTGAGGTCAAACACATGCTCCTTGGAAAGCCCTGATCCACGTTCTGGAAGAAGAGGGGGCAGGCAGGGCACCTGAGGTCCCAGTTGGGGGCGGGGGCTATGGTTGGCCTGGAAAATTTGGGAGCCCAGGTGCTGGTGATGGAAAGGCCTAGATGACTGTCCTGGAGCCTTGACTGTGCCCCTGGGCACGACACCGTCTCCTGAGCCCCTGGGTGGTGATGCGAAGGGAGGATGCCCAGCCCTGTCTCTGGGAGCTCGGGCACCAGGGACGGATGGCGTTCCAGGCTGTGCTTTGCAGAGACCTGTGGTGGGGAGGCCACGTGGGGAGTGGGAGGTACATACCCCAGGCTTGCCTCACTGGTTAAATGGCAGATGTTCCTTTCACAGCCTGTTGGAGCTGGAAGGAGCCTTAGAAATCATTTAGCTTAACCTACTCATTATGCAGACGAGGACACCAGAACCCAGAGATACTGGCTTGCTTAAAATTGCCAGAGTTGGAGTGTGAGCCAGGCTGGATCTGCGTCCCTGCCTCCAGGGCTAATGTCCTCTCACTGCACTGAGCTCCTAGCCTCAGGCTCTGGGATGGTGGACTTACTCCCCTGCCCCATCCCTCGTCCTCCTCCTCCTCCTCCTCCTCCTCGTCCTCATGGCAGATGTCTACACATCCTTGATGTGTGCCAGGCACCATGCTACATGCTTTATGTGCTTTGGTGGACTCAGTCCTCCCTGCAATTCAATGAGGTGTGTGGAATTCTGAGCTCCACTTTACAGGTGAGGATGTGGAGGCTTGGAGAAGTTCAGCAACTTTCCAGCACCAATCGCCAAGGGGCAGGGACCTCTCTGACTCTGAAACCTGTGCTTTTACTCCCGTGCCAGAATTCACCGAAAGCGAGGTTTACTGAGGAAAACAGATCCTGGAGCGTGAGGTCCTTAGGTCCAGGCTTCTGTCTGATGCACAACCCCCCTTTCCCACCCCAGGCATGGCTACAATTTCGTGGTGGCCATCCCCGCAGGCGCCTCAAGCATCGACATCCGCCAGCGCGGCTACAAGGGGCTGATTGGGGATGACAACTACCTAGCTCTGAAGAACAGCCAAGGCAAGTACCTGCTCAACGGGCATTTCGTGGTGTCGGCAGTGGAGCGGGACCTGGTGGTGAAGGGCAGCCTGCTGCGGTACAGCGGCACGGGCACGGCGGTGGAGAGCCTGCAGGCTTCCCGGCCCATCCTGGAGCCGCTGACCGTGGAGGTCCTCTCCGTGGGGAAGATGACACCGCCACGGGTCCGCTACTCCTTCTATCTGCCCAAAGAGCCCCGGGAAGACAAGTCCTCTCATCCCAAGGACCCCCGGGGACCCTCTGTCTTGCACAACAGCGTCGTTAGCCTCTCCAACCAGGTGGAGCAGCCGGACGACAGGCCCCCTGCACGCTGGGTGGCAGGCAGCTGGGGGCCGTGCTCTGCCAGCTGTGGCAGCGGCCTGCAGAAGCGGGCGGTGGACTGCCGGGGCTCCCCGGGGCAGCGCACGGTCCCTGCCTGTGATGCAGCCCATCGGCCTGTGGAGACCCAAGCCTGCGGGGAGCCCTGCCCCACCTGGGAGCTCAGCGCCTGGTCACCCTGCTCCAAGAGCTGCGGCCGGGGATTTAAGAGGCGCCCACTCAAGTGCGTGGGCCACGGAGGCCGGCTGCTGGCCCGGGACCAGTGCAACCTGCGCCGCAAGCCCCAGGAGCTGGACTTCTGCGTCTTGAGGCCGTGCTGAGTGGGGTCATTCCTTTCTCCCCCTCACTCTCCACCCCACTGATGTGCCAGCGTTCTGCCAGCTGGAGTAGCGGGCAGAGGACGGTGGCTAGGGGCTCACGCCACGATGTCACCCACATCCAGGGACAAGGACCATGGGCTGGGGCGAGAGGTTCCCTCCTCCTCCCTGGACTGGGCAGAGGGAGGCCCAGGAACTCCCGCACAGTCTACCTCAGGCCCCGCTCCTCGGGCCGGTTGCGGGGAGAGGCTTTGAGGTGCAGGGCAGAAGGTGCTGAGGCCCAGTTTCCAAGGGACTTGGAGGATGGGCACCTTCCAGGCAGAACTTCAGGGACCCCGGCCCCCAGAACGGAGGCCACAGGCTGCTGGAAGAGCCATGTCCCGGCAGCTTGGCACCCTCAGGTGGCCCCATGGGCTCTGAGCCGTGTCTGAACGAGGCAGGGTTTTCACGGTGCTTTTAGCCCACTTTCCTTTTTGAACTGACATGGACTAAGCAATAAAAGCTGGCTGGGGCTGGGCAGAAGCCACGGGGAGAGTGAGATTAGGGCCCCTGGAGCCTGGCACTCCACCTGGGAAGACGTGGACGTGCACAGGGAGTCCTGAGGTTTCTCATCCTGCACTCTTGGCCCTCCCGTAAAGAGGCAGCCTCTCCTTCCTCTGACGTGCAGGGTGTAGGACTAGTGGTAGGGCTGCCACGGAAGCGTCCTCTGAGGCTCTGCAGGCAGAGGGGAAAGTCAGTAGGGAGTCTGCTGTCTTCTTCAAGATGGAGCTGGCCATTACAGAAAGATGTTGACATTTGCTAGGGGCGATGGAGGCTGTGGCTGATGCAGGGAGTTTTTGGAAAGTTCTGGAGGGTTCTGTTGTCACTGGACTGGGGTTGGTGCTGAGCTCTGGGCCTGGCTTTGAGGGGTGTCACCCTGGGATAGGGAGGAGGAGGCTGCAGTTCTGATGGCTTCTTCCTCCAGAGAGGCACGTGTACGCAGGCTGACGTCGGAGGGTCCGTGTCGCCTCAGACAGCCCTGATGGTGGCCACAGTCCTGCACCCATTGTGAGGGGGTGGGGCGTGCCTAGGAGGGCTAGGTGCTGAATATCTATGTGCCTATAAACTCGTCTTCATTTCAAACAGCTACTGCTGTCTGCCCTGGGCACGCCACGTTGCATCCTAGGCCTTAGCTTCTCCACTGTTTGCTACCTCAGATTACGCCCTCTGGGAACCCAGCCGTATCCCTCCCCTAGGACAGTGGTGACCTGGTCCTTCCACCACACTCAGTCTTTGGACACTGAGCTGTCCAGCCACAGAAATGAGGGTGTGGTGTGTGGCTTCCTGCTCCCCACAGCCCAGCCCCCTGCTGGGGCTCCAAAGCCGAAGATAGGGCCTCTTCAGACGCCTTGGGAGTAGGTTTCAGGAGGCACCAAGAATCAATGACTGACCCAGGGGGCCTGGCAGCCACTAGTGGGAACTGCTGGAGACCTGTCTGGCTTATAGACGTCAGGAAAATAGAAACAGGCATTTTCTCTAGGTCCAAGTGGGGAGATATTTTGGGGTTACAGCTTCTTTGGCTAAGCAGGGTGTTTCTTGAAGGTTCAGATGCCCCACTATGTACATGGGATATTCTGCTTCTGAGTGTAGGTGATGAATCCAGGACCTCAGTGGAGAATTTTATTGACCTAAGATCAAAGCATGTGTCTTCCTGGGAGAGAAGAGTTCAGTTCTTTTATGTGGGTTTCCCTAATAGTCAGAATCCACAAACCAACTAGCCAGCCAGCCAAGCCTCTGCGATGATGTTCTCATCCGGTCTAACGCTGGGCTGGAGCCCTTGGACAGAGATCGTGCAGGGGCAGAGGGGGTGCCAGTCTCTGAGGCAGGGCTGCAGTCACCCCTGAAGAACTAAGTGAAGAAGAGGAACCCCTCTGTGCCAGTGACCACTGTGGGGCTACAGGGACAAAAAGGACCAGGGTACCAGGCAGAAGCAGATCCTTGCTAGCTGACGACAGCACTGCGCCCTGTGCTTGGTGCACTCCCTCCTGGAGGAGGAGAGGGTGGCATGGGGGCTGTGCGGGATGGCAGGGGGATTGGGTGGGTGGGAAGAGAGGTGCCATCGGTAGGAGGCTGGCCTCCAGTAGAGCAGAAGCAGCTTTTGCCATCAGTCACTTTACAAACCATTTCAAGGAAGGACAACCACTCTGGCTCCTGACACAAGCCAGGCCTCGGTGCTTTTATCTGTTATGGTGGTGTTTCCTTTTTCTTCTTTCCCTTTTAAAAGACGCATGACCAAGACAACCTAGGGAGTTTGTCTTGCTTGCCTTTGACTATTTCCTTAATCCAACCATGCTCTCGAGGGCTGAGCAGAGACTAGACTCAAGGCACAGGTTTCTGGTGATGGAGTAAAGTTACAGTGGTATCTCATGTCTACACAAGAAGAGGAACATTCTGAAAGCTCCAACAACTTCTTGAGGGGGATGGACCAATACGGCTTTGGGCTCAGGATTCCCTAGCCTCCTCTGCCCATCGCGTGCACTGATTGGAGGAGTCTGGCCCAAACACTCTCACGTGAACCTCGACATGCTGGAGTGGGGTCTGGCAGGAGCTGATGACAGTTCGAGGGACTTGAGTGTCCCTAGCCTGGCAGTTGGCTCCCGGAAGCACTAGACACTGACACTTCATTGGTAGACCCTCCCTCCCCGCCATTGTGTTTGGTTCTTTTGCATTCCATGTACTGCAGAAGGATGGAAGGACCTGGGTGCTGGCTGGGCTGTGTATACTGTGTATACAGGGGAGCTGGCTGCTGAGGTGACCATAGCCTTCTCCTAATAAAGCTGTAAGTATTTAAAACCCGTGTCCTGCCTCTGTGACTGCTTCTCATTCATGCGTGCATTCCTCACATCCATGGAATGCCCAGCTTCGTCAGCCACTGTGCTAGGAGCTATGGAGACAGCAGTGACCTTGACAGGCACAGTCCTGGTCCTGTGCACCTCCCAGGTTAGCTGAGGAGGCAGAGCTCAAGTCAGCAAGCACAGAGTTGTGACAGATCATGCTACAAGTGAAGGAGACACCAACTGATGCTAAGAGTGGGAGCTTGGGTGTGGGTGTTTGATTGCATTTGAACTTTTTCAGAGAGAAGGAGCTGAAAAAAGAAACGAAGAAAAAAGAGCTTGGGTGTGGGAGAGCGATCAGGGAAAGCCCCTCAGAGGAAGGGACAACGAAACAGATTGAAGGATGAGACAGCAGCCCTGTTAAAAGGGGACAGGGGCCTTGTAGCAGACAAGAAGGCCCAGTCCTGGGGGCCGCTGGGGCAGGGTGTGAGGAGGGCTTGAGAGAAGCTCTGGGGCTGTGCCTGGGTGAGGGGATGAGACACGGGAGAGGCCAGAGGGGCCCCTGTCCTGTGGGCTTCCAGTCTCCTGCCTTAGGAGGAAACCCCAAGTGTCCCGAGGGAAAGGTTCATTCTCTTTGGAGAATGTTTCTCTCTTCCTAGTTTTGTTTTGGTCTGGAAATGTTAGCAAATATGCAGGCATGAGGTGTGACACACTGCAAAGAACATCTAGAAACTCGTGTTGGTCACGGGTCTGAGATCGTCTCTTGGAATCCTCATTTCCTACCTGCAAAGTGAGAAGGGTAGATTCAGTATTCTATTAGGGCACTTCCAGCTTTAGCAGTCTGGGTTTCTAGGCCCAGTTATGGTTTAGATTTTGCTAGCTGATGGTTTGTTTTCAGTTTGGGGTTCAGAGATGAAAGGGTTTCTCCTGTTGACTTTCCAGCAGGGCAAGGCCATGGGGAGTGACTCTCTCTTGAGCTGGGAGAGCTGCCCCTTCAGGCATGTGGGTGAGGGACGTGGGGAGGTTGGACAAAGTTTCAGCACTTGATAGAAGGTTCTGGAAGAAGGAAGAACTAGCCAGAAGAGCCTGCATGAGTGTATGAGCTAGCAGAAGGCCCAGAAGGGAACTTCAGGGGTCTGGATTAATGTCTAAGCTGGAAGTCAGCAATTGTAAGATCTTTCTAAAATTGCTCAAAATGTTGTCATATTCCTGGGGTTATTTTTGTAATCCTTTTTGTTTTCCATTGAAGCAATTGCCAGTAAAACCTTTCTAAGGAAAAGGTCCTGTGGGCTGCTTTGGGGATCAGCAAATTACAGAGGAAGCAGAGGAGGCTGGGTCCCAACTACAGCGGGGCCTGGAGGCTCAGGAGAGCTCCAGGTAAGGCAATGGGGTGTGTGGCGGGTAACAAACTTGGCTGCATTTTAAAGTTTCTGGAGAAGGAAGGAGAAGTTTCCTAAATTTGCTGGCCTTTGAAGAGAGGCAGGAACGATTTGCTTTGTAATCCATCCTCTGGAGGGGAATGTGTTCTTGCCCCAGTGAGAAAAAACCTTGATAATTGCAAAAAGGTGTCGACCCCTGGGTCATGCTCCGCCTGCCCCGTGAACCCTGACGACCCCCCAGCAGGCTGAGCTGGCGTGGCCAAGGGCAGCGCGTGTGACCCAAGCATCTTTCCTTTGCTCCTTGGCTTGTGTCCAGCCCTCATGGGTGAGTCAGCCCCGAAGCCTGCAATCCCAGCAACAAATCCCAGAAGAGCAGAACATCCCCCTTCAGGCTCTTCAGACATCACTGCCACGGTGTCACCCCTCAGCCCCCGGCAGCTGTGAGAAGCCTGCAATGAAATGTTTGCTGCTCCAAAGCATGAAACTGGGGAGGGAGAGGGCAGCCAGAAACTCAGCCCTCACCTTCCCCTCCCTCCAGGCCTACCCCTTCGTGCTCAGCTGGGCAGCCCTGCCTTTGTTTTGCTCTCCTGAGCTGTGGTCAGTAACATAAGTCACATTCCAAGCAGTGACCAGAATGTTGTGAAGGAGGAGATAAAGAGTTCCTGACCTCCCAAGGCATTCCAAAGAAGAAACAGAACTATTTGTTTCCAAAGGAGAACAATTTTGGCAGAAAGGGTAAGATAGAGGGAGATGAAGAGAGGAGGGAATCTCCTTGTGAAAAACTGGATTTGGGCAAAGGGTGAAAATATTGTCGTGGGGAATGGCTGGAATTTGATGAGATTTTAGCTGTACTCCTAGGCTGTTATAAACAATTGCCTTCATATCATTCCCTGTTCCTGTACCTAGCCACAGTCCCAGACAGTGTCCAGGGCCTTAAGCCACTGCTGTCCCAGACATCTGACCAATAGTTCAGATGACCTCAGGGGACTGGGATTCTGGCCTCAGCACGGAGCACCCTGACTCTCTGCCGTGGGTAATTGAGCAGATACTCCTGATGTGGTTTTGTTGTTGTTGAGGATTTTGAGAAAAGAGCCTTTGAGAGTGCTCTGGAAACGTGTTCAGGAGGATGACATGACCTCTCTAAGCACCCTCCCTGGGCCGAGTCTGCAGTGCATGGGAACCTGGTTCTGAAACTGCAGTTACACACAGCACCTAGAGCCCAGGGCTTGGGACACAGTCAGTGGTCAATGAGTATTTGTGACGCAGAGGCTTCCTTGGGAACATGCACCAAACCAAGACGGATGAAGGAGCCTGTCTTTGGTGGAACTGTGGGGACACTTCTCAGTGTGGGCACCGTCTGTCTGCGTACATGGTTCTGTTTGATCTTCACCGCCTGCCCGGTGCTGCCGCTCCTTGCAGCCCTCTGCTTGGCTCATGCATTTCATATGCTTTCCTTGGGGATCACGTGCTCTCTCACTGCTCAGTTAAAACCAACACGTCAGTGGGTTCTGCGTCTGCATACGTAACCCTCCCACCCACCTGTGTTCACCCAGACTCCCCACCAACCCCACACAGACCACCCCAAACATCTCATTATTCATCCAGTCACATGACTTGATTGCACCTCCAGGATATCTTCAAACTCGGTCCCTTTCTTCCTTCCCGCTGCTGCTGCTGTAGTGCAGGCCGGCATCATGTCTCACTGGAGTATGTCCGTAGTCTCTACCTGTTTTCCCTTGTTTCAGATTCATCCGCTTTCAATCTTTCCAGCAGGTGTGATATTTAGTGACAGCAGGTGCCCCATCTTGAGCTCTCATGGCACCCTCTGCGTCTTCTGACATTGAGCTAATTGCTTGTCTGTCTCTCTGGCTATACCCTAAAGACCTCGAGGGCAGGCTTTAGTTGTCTTTGCACTAAGTGCTTGGCACACAGTAATCATACAATGATAATAGCCATCACCCAGCATTAACTATATATACGCATTCTATTAAAGGCTTTACTTCTCTTATTGTATTTATTGTTCATAACAACATTATGAATTATATTCTATCACTGTCTTTTCTTGTGTATCAGGAAGCTGAGGATCAAAGATGTTAGGGACCTTAGATATTCCGCCAACTTGTAAATGGCAGCATCAGGACTTCAAGCCCTGTATTTACTGAATAAGTTGTAGAATGAACCGATTAGTCTACTCCTCGAGAAACATTTTTTTGGGGGAGATGGACATGAGAAAATGATTATGATGGAGCATGAGAAGTGCTCTAACAGAGATATGCTTCTAGATCTATGGGAATTATACAAGAAGCAATTGCGGGAATCACTTTGAGTGGACCTGGGAAGGAGTCAGGGGAAGTGATGCTTTTGAGCTGGGTTTTGAAGAATGAATAGAATTTGTTGGGCAGATGAGGAGATTCCTGGAAGTGTGGCCAGCATGCATGACGGCATGGAGGTCAGGAATGAAAACAGCTTGATGTGGCTGGACTGTAGAATACATGAGAGAGAGTGATGGGCTTGAAGCCTGGGCTGGGCTGGGGTCTGATCATGGAGGGCCTTCTTATATTGCATTAGGGAGTTTTTGCTTTGTTTGACAGGCAGCAGAGAGCCATGGAAATATTTTAAATCAGACCGTAATTAGCTTACCACTCCAGTGAGCTGGTAGTAAGCATGGACTGGGATGGGAAAAGACTGTTGGCAGAAAGACCAAGTAAGAGGCACCTGCAATGATCCAGACTTAAGACCATGAAAGCCTGGCAGTGTAAGCGGATTGGAGAGGATGACATAAATCCTAGAAATATCTAGGAGGAGTATGAGCTGGTCTTGAGCACTAACCGTGTGCAGGGTGTGACAATAAAAGAAGTGTTAGAGGAAATGCAGATCAATGTTTTCCATCTCAACGACTTCCTTGCTTTACAAAAGAAGTATAAAATTAGGCCATTCCTTGACACATAGATATGACCATGCCACAAGGGCAGGGGAAAGGCGGATATACTTGACTTCCTCTTGGGATTAAGTTTCTAAAATATGGTACTGCCAGGATTCCGAGGGATGAGATGACTGATGATTTCTCCTGTTGCTCTCACTTCCAACCACGCCTCCTTACTCACTGCCTTAGTTCCTGGCATCACATCCCCCAACCTCCAGCCTCAGTGTCGTGTGGTTAGCATGGCACCAAGAAGACATGGGCAAGTGAAAGGAAAAAATAGAGACCAGAAAAAACAACAGAGATAGTTCACGTACACTAGTGTGAAAGCAACGATATGGTATTTCAAATGTACTTTAGGAGAGGTCGTAGAAACAGATTTATTTTTTAATATACCCCCTGTATCTTTCAATTAACTGTACATTGTGCATAATATATTTCAATACTGGTATCTCCGGATGGGAATAGCAGAAACATATGTTAGTGGAGTTATATTAACTCTGGGGACAGTATCACTGGGTTGCGAGATATTATGGCTCCACATGTCTCAGCAACATATGTTACCCATAAGGAAGCCTGTGGCTTTAACGTGTAACACACTGTGGACTGGATTGGCAAGCGGATGGGACTTAGGTTGACAAAAATTGAAGATCTTCTGAATGAGAGGTTTATCTTATGTATTATATCAGGGCAAGAAAACCTTCCTGAAGCAATCTGGCTAAATCTCCTTGTTGCCTAATCTCGATCTGAAATGGAGATTCCAATGGTTTAGGCCACTGCTATTTTTCCCCCTAACATCCTAGGCAAGTTTGCACATATAGATTGCCTTTGAGATCATTAGATAAATACCTAACTGCTGAATGGGAAAGTTTCTGTTAGTTACCCACTATGTCTTTGTGAGTTCACTTTAGTCTTATTTCTTCAAAAGTCACCTATTTAGACATGGCCCGGGTGGCCTGGACAACCACAGCCTGGGGAGACAGGAGACCTAAGCTTCTGTCTAGACTCTGCTAGCACCGGGTCATTTGCACAAGGTCACCCTCTGGGTGTTCATTTCCCTGTTTGTTAGATGAGGCATTGAACTTGATCATAAATTACGCATTCCCTTTCAAGCTCTAAGACACATCGATTCCATCCATTGAAAATCTCAGCTCTAAGGGGATTAAAAAATTTGTCTGCCACTTCATTTGAAACAAAAGTAGATGTATCTTTTGGCTGTATACTTCAAAAATTTCCATGCTACTTCAAAAATTTCCATGCTTCTCCACTCCTATTTGGAAGTTCCTCACCCAAGGCATGTCTACCTGCTCTTCCATTGGTAGGCAGCCCTCCAAAGGGGAATAAACATTTGCAAAATCTCACTACATAGATTAGCTTCTAAAGTTTCCTTAGCACCTCTTGACTTTTAAAGTAGTTTTAGATGTCAGCGACCAGGAAACTGATACTTAAATATTTCTATTTCTTCCCTCTACTTGTCATGCCCATACCTAGCAAATAAAATCTGTTTTGAACTCTGCGCTGCTGCCCAGTGCGTAGCTCTATTCACTGCATTTTCCTTGTACTGGGCCTTGGGAAAAGAGACCTCAGTTCCTTGTGGAAGGTGGGGTAAAAAGAAGGCCGGCTGTTGCCAAGGAAGAGTTCTCAATACCCAGGCACTCTTACGGGATGGTATGTTGTATATGTCATATGTGTTTATAGTTTATAAGTGTTTACATAAGTTATCTGTCCTCATCGGAACTTGATGAAGTACATTCTATTATTATCCCCATTTTGCAGATTAGAAAACTGATGTTTATAAAAGTTGGTACGTAACAAGTGGCTTGATAAGTTTAGTGCTAGAAATGGTAAGAGTAGTTACTCCTGGGCCTCTGATCTCACAGAGATTCTCAATAGCCAAGTTTCTATCTCAACTGTCAAAGAAGAGCGGATTGGGTGGTGGAAGGTATTTTCAGTTTGGTTCAATAACTACCGATGGCAGTGTGTGCTTGGAGTACTAAGAAGAGACCCAAAGCATTGGCCATAACCTTGAAGGGCCTATAGTCCAGGTCAGGGGACTGTGCATACACTTGGGAGGTGAATAAAGAGTATAGAGTAGTCCAAAAAGAGGAGGAGTTATGAAAGAGGAGGAGTTGAAACAGGCAAGGAAAGCACAGGTCAGAGTTGGAGGCTGGAGAAGAGAGCCATGAGATGGTGCAGAGGAACTCAGGGGAGTCCTCCCCTTGACGCAGGACTGTGTCTTTCCCTGTTCTTTTTCTCTTCCTTCTTTCTTTTTGATATTTTGTTATTATTTTCTCAGTATATTCCAGAAATAATGGAATATGAGACAAAGGATGTGCATTCTGAGAGGTCACAGTCTAATGTTGACGTGGTACAGCTGATCTGAACAAAGACATGAGGCAGGAACAACCGAAGCCTCTCTGCAGGGGAGGAAGAAGCTGGCTTGGAGCAGTGGCGCTGTGCCTGAGAGGTGTGGTGGGGGAGAGGGTGTAGAACCAGACTGGTGGGGGAGCTTGAGTTCTGCCCAGAAAGTTGAGGCTTCATGTTAAGCCTTGGCAATGGAGAGTCTGGTTTCTAAACAAGGGAATAGTATTCTGAAATTCTGTAGTATTGACTTTTTTAGGTAAGAGAAATGAGGAGAGGAGAGAGGAATATGGATTTATATGCCTAGTGCCAGAAACACGTCTCTGCATTAATGGGTTGAGCTCTTTGAAGCCAACTACGGAGAACTCTGCAACACTGCCATGCCACTGCCCATCTCCACCCAGAACTATTCTTAGAGGGATTTAGCAATGACAACAATGACATATGGAGCAATGACAGCCATGTGACTTCCTAGGTTGGTCTCTACAAGTTTAAGGAATCACTTAGGGAACCCAAGAGATAATTAGTCCTAAACTGAATCTAGGGACAAAACAGGCTCCTTGACTTCTCTGGAGTTAAGGGTTCTGTCATTTTCTAGAGTCAAGTATGTGAATAACTCTTTTTTCTTCCTTTTCTTTTTTTGGCTCTGAAAAAGGTCAAATTCAATAAAAAAAACACCAAAAAAACAGGAAACATAGAAGGGAGAGCAGGAAGCCAGTTTAGTACAGGGAAAGAACCATGATGAATTATTTAACAAACTGTATGCTTGCAAAACTCAAAGCTCCCAGGCAACATGACTTATACTGACTTATAAGATATGCTTCATATTTGACATGAGAGCTCTTTGATGAATCTAACCTCTGAAAACACTCATTCATAAATATGCAAGATTACACCTATAGGAATGTTCAGCCCAGCATTATTTGTAATGGAAAAGGATGAGAGAAGAAAGAACAACGAAAGGGAGGAAGGAAGAGAGGAAGGTAGAAAGAAAGGAAGAGAGAAGGAATGAGAAAAAGGATTTAGAAAGCTACCAAAAAGAGAGCTATTTAAATCGGTTATAGTACATTTATAAAATGGAATTCTCTGTGGCAGTTAAAAAGAAACGTGGCAGAGGTATGTACTAGGTGGCCAGGGCTGCCACAACAAGTGTCACAGACTGGAGGGCTCACATAACAGAAATGGTTTTTCTCAACCCCACAGGCTGGAAGTCTAAAATCAAGGTGTTGGCAGGGTTAGTTTCTCTTGAGGCCTCTCCTTGGCTTGTAGATGGCTGTCTTCCCCTGTGTTTTCACATGGTCTTCCCTCTGTGTGTGTCTGTGTCTTAGTCACTTTTTCTTATAAGGACACCAGTCATATTGGATTAGGGTCTACCGTAATGATCTCATGTTAATTTAGTGAACTCTTTAAAGCCTATCTCTCAATATAGTTACATTCTAAGGTGTTGGGGGTTAGGACTACAACATACGAATTTTGGGGAGGTCACAATTAAGTTCATAACAAGCTAAATATACTCATACAGAAAGGTGCCTAGAATTTTTAAAAATAAATAAATTGCAGATCAGTGTAATAAGCATGATACCATTTTGAAAACAAATAGTATGTATGTAACCTACATGTATATAGGTATACCAAAAAAACATGTGGAAAGATATATGCTGAAAGTTTAACAGTGAAAATTTTGAGAAAGTGGGGGCCATGCTGGTGATAGGGATGTGGTGGTATAGGAATGACCTCTGGTGATTTCCCTCCATTTCTTTATTGTATGAATGTCTTTTGTTTTATGCTTTATTTTTGGTATTAGCTTAGTGATGAAGAGCACACACCTAGAGTCAGATTGTTTGACTCTTAATTTGAGCACAGCCTCAGATCCTGACTTGGCTGCTTTGTAACAGCTTCTCTAGATCTCTGTTTCTGCATTCATAGTGGAGAAAATAGTACGATTTTTGTGATAATCAGATCAGATAATGAATGGAATGCATTCATTGGCACAGTGCTTGGCGCCTAGTAAGACTGATGAATATTAGCTATTTTTATTACCGTGGAAAGGTAATAGACAAGGAAAAAAGCTCTTATATGCAATTTATGTTAAGAAGTATGTGTTCTTAATCCCAGAGTGTTGTTAAATCTTGTTCAGTTTAATTGAACAAATAATTGAGAGTCTACCATTTATGCAAGGGACTGCCCTGAAACGTGCAGAGAGGAATGAGGAATAAAAGTAGTTAGACCAACGTTTACTTGTAAATAACTTCACAATAGGCAGATACAGCTTCGTCTATAAAATAACCCTAACTCAGAGGGCTGTTGTGACTGCTTAATGAAGAAATGTCTGTAAAGCAGATATTAGCAGGAATTCAACACACAGCAATGTTTTTGTTGTTATATTCGTCTCTTTTTTGTACTAAAACCTACCTGGAAAATTAAATTTGGAAGGCGGCTCAGGAACTACAGATAGAGGGAGAATTACTTAAGGGAAGTGTCATCAAGCCATGCAGACACTGGCTCATTCTAGACGTCTCTAGAAGCAGACAGGAATACCTGTCATGGCTGGGTGTTGTCTGCAACACCAGGTGGGAATCTGACAGTTTTCCTCCTCACTGTTCCTTTTTGGTGACCAAGAGCTTCTTTATAGCTTCACCACAGAGTCAAGTGACAGCTTCTTAGGTTATTGTCCCCACCCAAGAGATTGGCTTCTTTTTGGCACTTGCTTCCCCGTGGCATGGATTATTTCTGAAAGGCACCTATAGATTCTTGTCCCTTTTCCCTGGGTCTTGCAATACAGTTTTCTTTGTGGGTCCCTGGTAGCCCACACTGACACTTGGTCAGTGACACTGTGGCCACTACATAAGTAGTGATGGTGCTGGCCTGTCCTGGGCTCTGCACTCGTGGTCTCATGCATGGGCTGGGCCCCCATCTGTGTGCCCACGGTGTGTGTCCACCCTGATGGCATCTGCTCGCGGCTTGCACCTCAGAGCCTGCGTGGGCCGCGGCTGCACCCGAGTCCTCTGCTTCATCGAAAGAGACTGGCTTGGCAAGCCCAACTTGACAAAAAATTAAAAAGAATACTGGGGCTAGACATGGGGGACTATTTTATTTCTTCTTTTCATTCTTTCCTTTGGGGGATGCCTTGTGGGATTGACTTTCTCAGTGAGAGAGATGAGGAGAGAGGAATATATACTTGCAGGCTTTGTGCCGGAGGCGGGGAGGTGGGAGGAGTCCGGAGAAAGGGTTACAAGAAGGGCCACGAGGACCAGGGACTGAGTGGGTCTGGGGTGGACCCCACCATCGGGAGAAACAAGCGCAGGGAGAGCCTCGAGGGCAGCGTCCCACCTGCAGGGGTGCGCGGTCGGGGGCGGCGGGCATCTGGGAAGAGAGGTTGAGGCGCAGAGAATCAGCTCAAGGATGCGGGTCCAAACCCCAGTTCAGGCCGTGTGAATTATGCGTGACCTCCAGTGACGGTCGCTCCTGCCGGTGCTTTGGCCTCCTTATCTGTAAAGGGAGTTAATAGCAGTACCTGGCTGACGGGCTTGCGGAGGGCGTGCAGAGCACCGAGTGCCCGGTGTCCTTGTCACCCAGGCGTGCACTGCAGGTGAGGGCAGCAGCAGTCAAGGCGCGTGGGCATGGGAAAGGGGTCCTCCTGCGCCTCCCAAGCCTTCTCCCTTCCTGCCTCTCACATCAGGCAGCTTCTTAGAGGACAACGTTCCTTCCAGCAAGGTCACTTTTCCAATGCCCCTGGCTAGGGAGGTGGCACCTCCTTGAGCATCAGCCACCAATGTCCCCTCGGTGGGGACCTGGCTCTTTCTGGGTTGGATCTTATGTGCTCTGGACACGCAGGCCTGGCTGGCAGAAAAAAGGGCCTCAGCTGCAGCTGTCACGGGTCACAGCAGATCACCCCTCGCGTGCTGGGCCTCTCCCTGCAGGGCACAGGCCCCAGCCTCTCAGCTTTCTGCCAGGTTCGAGGCCCGGCCCATCTGGGACTTTCATGTTGGAAATATGAAGTGTGACTTCCCTTGCCTGGGGACGCCTGAGCCAGCCCAGGCTGGGCTTATCTCTTTACTCAACACAGTGTTTGTTTGAGGACAATCAAAGCATGTTCTCTTTCTGCTTTCTTCCAAGGGAGGAAAGAGCAAAGCCGGCTGCTGCCCCGGGGCAGGGGCTGCCTAGCTCAGGGTCAGAGCTGCGCTCTCTTTTTAGCCTCTGATCCCGGCATACGCCTTTCTTGGGCCAGTCTATGGAATGAAGCCTACTCAAGCTCAGGGCTCTGCAGCCGACAGCGTCTCTGAACTTAGCTCTGGGGGGAGAGTTCACCCCCACCCCGCGCCATGACTCCCTCAGTCCCAGGTCACAACCCTTCATCTCCAGCATGCTGAGGCCCTTTCTCCACCCCAGAATACAGCCGCAGGCTCCTTCTGGCTGGGCCACCTCTTCACGTCACGGTGTCTGCAGCTCCCTCTGCAAAGCTAACTTGCTTGTCTGCAGGCGAGGGGACTTGGCTTCCCTAGGACTCTGGTTTCCGCCTTTCCTCCTGTTCCTGCTCCTTCTTTCCTTCTCATTCCAGACCCACCAGTCCCTAGGGCCAGCACCCCATTCTGCCTCCCCAACTCCAGGGAGAGCCAGAGCCCCTGATCTCCCTCTAGCTTCCACCTCCACTGAGGGTCAAGGTTTCTTGTTGCAGGCATGGAGGGAGCTAAGCCCAGCCACTGGAATGGGAACACTCAACTCATTGTTGGAGATACTTCTGGGATCATTCAAAATCCACAGGTCACCGGGTGCCCTCAGCCAGGACTGGTGGACAAGGCCTGTGTGTGAACTTGGGAAAGCCACGTGGGGCCTCATGGAGTCTCACTGGCAGCCATGTGCAGTCGGTAACCCCTGGCTCGTGCTTCACGGGGCCCAGATCACTTTCCTCAGGAGCCTGCATGAGAAATGTTTTAAAACATTTTTACGATGACACTCAAAGACGCAAAAGCAGAGAGAATTGAACAACCAAGGCCCAGGCACTCATCACCCCGCTTTCTGCTGCTGTTGTTTCCTCAACATCATGCCCCCTTCCCTGTGTAATACTCTCCTTTTTTAACTTGCAGACAGTTGATGACCTTTTAGATGAATTTATCGAATGACCCTCTGCTACAATAAATAGTAAACCTATGCTGTTATGTTTTATCATGGCCTATGCTTTGCCCTCAGGAGTTGTGATCTGTTTTAGTAAAGACCTCAATTCAATGGCAAAGTATTGTCAGAACAGCCCCACTTCGTGCCAGACTGAAAATAGTTGTTTTAGGCAGACATTTTCCTACATCTAATCAGCCAACATTAAATAATGATGTGACTGGCCAGTTTCTGCAGCTGCTTTGAGCCGGGTGTTGGCTGGGGCCCAGCTCTTTACTGCCAGTCCTTTCTGACCCTCTACCAGAAGCAGAGCTCCCCTAGATGAGAAACTCTTCAGCAGCCTCCCTGATTCTGTGATGCTGTAGCAGGGAGTGTTGCCCAAAGTGACATTCACTGGCCTTTTTAAAGGAATGACACCATAATTCCTTCTGGAAGGCAGCTCCAGGGAAGGGTGTGTGTTTTTTGATAACTGGTATAATCTCTTTTTCTAGCAATAAGAACTATGAACACCATTGTGTTTTGCTTTTTGCCTTGGTTACCAGGAAGCTTAGTGCTAAATTTAGGGCTCAACCAAGTGACTGTTTCACCTGTGATTCCAGTTAACTTATCTCCCCCATTTCCTTTATAATTTCTAATTTCTCCCTGTTATCTTTATGGGCATGGAGGTTTTATTGTACCCACCCTTCACTTTCGTTTCTTTAAGCTTCAGAGTGGGAAATTAAAAGCGAAAGCAAATAGACTACAACTGCACCTTCCCTGTCATCCATGTCCATAGAGCCTTGTTCATGAGAAACGCCGAAGGGGTTAAAGTACTAGCCCAAGATCACACCATCAGTGATGAGAATCAGACCTTACGTTTATGCAGTGCGTGGACGCTTTATAATCCATGCTTTATACTTTTAAAAGGGCTTCCTCCTATCTCATCTTAATTTATTCTTGATTTATTCTTTCAACAAATACTCACTTCTCACTTTATTTGTAATATACTAGGCACTATGGACCAATAAAGATAAAACACACACTTTTGCCTTTAGGGAATTTACAGTTTAACAGGGAATATCAGAGTGCTCATCTAATTAAAACACAAGATAAAAAGTGTGGGAATGTTTTAGATAAAATTTATTGAAGTTGAGGGGAGGAAGCAGTTATTTGGAGATAAGGAATGAAGACAGACTGCGAAGATGGTTGACATTTACACTGATTCTAGGAGAGGGAAGGATAGACATAGAGATCTTTTGTTCTTACTATTGTCCCCATTTTACAGAGGATGAAATCAAGACAGAGGGAGGAAGATTTTCTCTATTCATCCATTTGAACATTTTTACTGTTTTAATCATCCCTTCTGCCTCCCCCCACCATCAAAGGCTTTAGACAAGCGAAGCCTGGAGTATATTTGTTCTTAGATGACAACTACAGTCATGCACCGCATAACAAGTTTTCAGTGAATGACAGTCCACATGTTCAATGGTGGTCCCATAAGATTGTAAAGGAGCTGACAAATTCCTATTGTCTCGTGATGTAGCCGTCCGAACGTTGCAGCGCAAAGCATTACCCATGTGTTTGTGATGATGCTGGTGTGAACAAACCTACTGCACTGCCAGTCGTATAAAAATCTAGCACATACAATAATGTACAGTAAATAGTGCTTAATAATCATAAGTAATGACGATGTTGCTGGCTTACGAATTTACTATACTATACTTTTTATCATTAGAGTGTACTCCTTCTACTTATAAAAAAGAGTTTACTGTAAATCAGGGTCAGGCAAGCAGGTCCCTAGGGAGGTATCCGGAAGAAGGCATTGCGGTCATAGGAGACGACAGCTCCATGCCTGTTACTGTCCCTGAAGACGTGCTGCAGGATGAGCTGTGGGGGTGGAAGACAGTGATATTCATGATCCTGACCCTGTATAGGCCTAGGCTATTGTGTGTGTTTGTGTCTTAATTTTTAACAAAAAAATTTAAAAAGTAAAAAAGTAATTAATACAAAAAGCTTATAGAATAAGGATATAAAGAAAAATATTTTGGTACAGCTGAACAATGTTTTTGTGTTTTAAGCTAAGTGTTATTACAAAGGAACTGAAAAGTTAATAAAAATAAAAAAGTTTATAAAGTAAAAAAGTTATAATAAGCCAAGTTTAATTTTTTGCTGAAGAAAGAAAAATTTAAAAATAAATCGAGTGTAGCCCAAGCGTACGGTGTTTATGAAGCCCACAGTATATACAGCAACGTCCTTGGCCTTCACGTTTACTCACTCAGTGACTCCCCCAGAGTAACTTCCAGTCCTGCAAGCTTCATTCATGGTAAGTGCTCTATGCAGGTATACCATTAAAAACATCTTTTATACTGTACTTTTACTGTACTTTTTCCATGTTTAGATATGTTTAGATACATAAATACTTACCACTATGTTACAATTGCCTACAGTGCTGAGCACAGCAACATGCTGTACAAGTTTATAGCCTGGGAGCAATAGGCTTTGCCCTATAGCCTAGGCGTGTAGGTTTGTGTAAGTATACTCTAGGATGTTTGCACAATGATGAAATATCCCAATAACGTATTTCTCAGAATGTATCTTTGTCATTAAGCAACTCATGACTGTACTTAATTAATGGCATTTAAACTGACAGAGCCCAAGTCTTGCTATTTGGGGCAGTACTGTTTTACTTGGAAGGGACCATAGTTGTCTTGAGCTAACTTAGGGTAAAATGGAGGAAATGCATGGAGGCCACTGAAGGATCTCAGATAATTTAAGGCAGGGTTGAAGAAACAACTGAGGCTTGTCAGTGTTTGGTGTCATCAGCGTTCTGGATTTTGGTCATTCTAGTAGGTGCGTAGTGGTATCTTATTGTTGTTTTAGTTTGCGTTTCTCTGATGACATACAATGTGAAGCATCTTTTCATATCTTATTTTCTATCTGTATATTTTTGGTGGTGAGATGTTCTTTCAGGTCTTTGGCCCATTTTTAATCGAGTTGCTCATTTTTTAAATTGTTAAGTTTTAAGAGTTCTTTGCATATTTTACATGATAGTCCTTCATCAGATATATCTTCTGCAAATATTTCTCCTAGTCTGTGGCTTGTCTTCTCAATCTCTCAAGAGTGCATTTTGTGGAGCAGTTTTGAATTTTAACGAAGTCTAGCTTATCAATTATTTCTTTCATGGATCATGCCCTTGATGTAATATCTAAAATGACATTGCCATACCCAAGGTCATTTAGATTTTCTTTTACATACTTCTAGGAATTTTATGATTTTGCATTTTACATTTAGGTCTGTGATCCATTTTGGGTGAATTTTTGTGAAGAGTTTAAAGTCCGTATCTAGATTCATTTTTCTTTTCATGTGGATGTCCAGTTGTGCCAGCATCATTTGTTAAAAGGAATGTGTTGGTTCCATTCTACTGCCTTTCTTCCTTTGTCAAAGATCAGGTGACCATTTTTATGAGGCTCTATTTCTGGGCTCTCTGTCCCATTTCATTAGTTTATTTGTCTATTTTCCGTCAATCTCACACTATTCTGATTACTGGAGCTTTATAGCAAGTTTTAGAGTTGGGTAGTGTCAGTCCTCTGACTTTGTTCTCTTTCAATGTTGTGTTGGCTACGCTGGGTCTCTTGCCTCTCCATATAAACTTTAGAATCAGCCTGTTGATATTCACAAAATAACATGCTGGGTGTTTGATTGGGATTGCACTGGATCTATAGATCAAGTTAGGAAGAACTGATGTCTTGACAATATTGGGTCTTCCTATCCATGAATGTGGAATATCTCTCTATCTGTTTAGTTTTTCTTTGACTTCCTTCATTAGAGCTTTGTAGGTCTTTATTTCCACATAGTTCTTGCACATATGTTGTTAGGTTTATACCTAAGTATTTCATTATTTTGGGTGCCAATGTAAATGGCATTGTGTTTTAAATTTCAAATTCCACTTGTTCATTGCTGGTATATAGGAAAGTGGTTTACTTTTGTATATTAACCTCATATCCTACAACCTTGCTAAATCACTTAAGTGGGTTTTTCTGGTCAACTCTTTTGGATTTACTACATAGACAATCATGTTACCTGTGAACAAAGACAGTTTTATTTCTTCCTTCCTAATCAGTATACATTTTGTTTCCTCTTTTTGTCTCATTGGATTATTAGCTATGGCTTCCAGTACAATGTTGAAAATGAGTGGGGAGAGGGGACATTCTTGTCTTGTTCGTGATCTTAGCGGTAAAGTTTTGAGTTTCTCCTCATTAAGTATGTTGTTATCTGTAGTTTTTTCACTGGCATTTTTAAAAAATCAAGCTGAGGAAGTTCCTCTCTATTTCTAGTTTGCCGAGAGTCTTTATCATGAATCAGTGTTGGATTTTGTAAAATGCTTTTTCTGCATCTATTGATGTGATTATGTGATTTTTCATTTTTATCCTGTGAATGTGGCAGATTATGTTAATTGAGTTTCAGATATTGAACCACCCTTGCCTACTTGGGATGAATCCCACCTGGTGTATATTTCTTTTTATGCATTGTTGGATTTGATTTGCTAATTTGTTGAGAATTTTTGTGTTTGTGTTTATAAGAGATATTGGGCTGTAGTTTTCTTTCTTTTAATATCTTTGTCTTTTTTGTGTGTTAGTGTAATGATGTCTTCACAGAATGAATTAGGAATGAATTATTCCCTCTGCTTCTATCTTCTGGAAGAAATTGCAGAGAACTGATTTTTTTTTTCCTTAAATGTTTAGATGAATTCACCAGCAAACCCAGGTGAACCTGGTTCTTTCTGTTTTGAAAGGATATTTATTATTAATTCGATTCCTTTAATAAATATAAGTCTATTCAAAATTTTAATTTCTTCTGGTGTAAGTTTTGACAGATTGCATTTTTTAAAGATATTGGTCCATTTCATCTAGGTTAGCAAACTTGTGGGCATAAAGTTGTTTATAGCATTCCTTTGTTATCATTTTAATGTCCAGGTTATCTGTAGTGATATTCCCTTTCTCATTTTTTATATTAGTAACTTGTGTCTTCTCTCTTTTCTTAGTTATCCTGACTGGTGGCTTATTGATTTTATTGATCTTTTCAAAAAACCAGCTTTTGGTTTTGTTGATATTTTAAAATTGATTTTATGCGTTCAATTCCATATATTTCTATTTTAATTTTTTATTATTTGTTTTCTTCTGCTTACTTTGGATTTAATGTGGTCTTCCTTTCCCAGTTTCCTAAGGTGATATCTTAGATTATTTATTTTTATATTTTTTCTTTTTAAATATATGCATTCAATGCTATGAATTTTCATCTAAGCACTACTTTCACTGCATTCCACAAATTTTGATAAGAAGTGTGTTGTAGGCTAGGCACGGTGGCTCAAGCCTGTAATCCCAGCATTTTGGGAGGCTGAGGTGGATGGATCACCTGAGGTCAGGAGTTCAAGACCAGCCTGGCCAACATGGTGAAGCCCCGTCTCTACTAAAAATACGAAAATCAGCTAGACGTGGTGGCACACACCTGTAATCCCAGCTACTCAGGAGGCTGAGGCAGGAGAATCACTTGAACCTGGGAGTGGAGATTGCGGTGAGCTGAGATCGAGCCACTGCACTCCAGCCTGGGCAACAACAACAACAACAACAACAACAACAACAACGAAATGTGTTGTTTAACCTCCAAGTATTTTGGGATTTTTCAACTATCATTTTGCTACTGATTTTTAGTTTAATTTCATTGCACACTGAAAGCATACAGTGTATGATTTCATTTTTAAATTTGTTAAACTTTGTTTACAGCCCAGAATTTGATCTATCCTGGTGAATGCTCTTCTAAGTTTGAGAAGAGTGTGTATTTTGCTGTTGTTTAATGAAGTAGTCCTTAGATGTCAATAAATGTCTTAGATGTCCAGTCGATTGATGGTGCTGTTGAGTTCAACTATAGCCTTAGCCTTATTGATTTTCTGTCTTCTGGAGGTGTCCATTTCTGATACAAGGGTGTTGAGGTCTCCAACTATAATGGTGGATTTGCCTGTTTTTCCTTGTGGTCTAGCAGATTTTGCTTATGTATTTTGACACTCTGTTGTTACATACATACATATTAAAGATTGTTATGCCTTCTTGGAGAATTGATCCCTTTATCATTATGTAATGCCCCTCTTTAGCCCCTATAACTTTCCTTACTCTGAAGTCTGCTCTGCTTGAAATTAATATGGTCCCTCTTGCTTTCTTTTGATTAGTGTTGATATGATATATCTTTCTCAATCCTTTTACTTTTAATATATATGTGTCTTTATATTTAAAGCGGGTTTCTTGTAGACAACATACAGTTATGTATTGTTTCTTCATCCACTTTGACAATCTCCAATCTCTGCCTTTTAATTGGTATATTTAGTCCATTGACGTTTTAAGTAATTTTTTTTTTTTTTTTGAGACAGAGTCTCTCTCTGGAGTGCAGTGGTGTGATCTTGGCTCACTGCAACCTCCGCCTCCCGGGTTCAAGCAATTCTCCTGCCTCAGCTTCCCAAATAGCTAGGACTACAGGTGTGCACCACCACACCTAGCTAATTTTTTTTTTTTTTTGTATTTTCAGTAGAAACAGGGTTTCACCATGTTGGCCACAATGGCCTCGATCTCCTGACCTCGTGATCCACCTGTCTCGGCCTCCCAAAGTGCTGGGATTACAAGTGTCAGCCACCGCACCCAGGCCTTAAGTAATTATTGATGTAATTGGGTGAATACCTACCCTATTTGCTACTATTTTCTATTTATGCCCTTGTTCTTTGATCCTATTTTTGCCTTCCACTGTGTCTTTTGTTGTTTTAATTGGGCATTTCATATAATTCCACCTACTCTCATTTCTTAGCATAAGGTTATGCTTAAATTTTTTTTTTAGTGGTGACCCTAGAGTTTGTAATATACATCTACAACTAATCCAAGTCCACTTTCAAATAACACTATACTACTTCACAGGTAGGAAAAGCACCTTGTAATAAGAAAAATTATTTCCTCTTATTTGTTGTATCATTCCTGTCATTCATTTCACTTATAAATAAACATATATAATAAATGTAACATATAATATATATTAAAATGTACACACATAAGCATACATAATCAAATATATTGTTGCTATTATCATTTGGAACAAACCATTATCTGTAAGATCCATAAGAATAAGAAAAATGAAAGTTTTTACTTTACCTTCACCTGTTTGTCCTCTGATGATTTTCCTTTCTTTATGTAAATCCGAGTTTCTGACCTATATAATTTTCCTTCTTTCTGAAAAAAATTTAATTTTTTTTTTTTTGCAGGGGAGGTCTACTGACAAGAAATTCTTTCAATTTTTGTTTCTTTGAGAAAGTCTATATTTTTCCTCCACTATTGAAAGATAATTTCACAGAGTACAGAATTCTAGGTTGGTGTTTTTTTTTTTTTTCTCTCTCAACACTTTAAACATTTCAGTACATTCTATTCTGAGGAGTTTCTGAGGAGAACTCAGATATAATTCTTATCTTTGCTTCTCTACATAGGTAAGGTGTTTTTCTCTCTGGTTTCTTTCAAGATTTTGTTCTTATCTTTGATTTTCTGCAGTTTGGATATGAAATGCCTAGGTGTAGCTTTTGTCATTTATCCTGATGGTGTTCTCTGAGCTTCCTAGATCTGGGTTTTGGTGTCATTAACTTGGGGGTAATTCTAAGTCATGAGCACTTCAAATATTTCATCTATTGTTTCCTTTCTTCATTCTCCTTCTGGTGTTCTATCCCACATGTGTTATACCTTTTGTAGTCCCACAGTTCTTGGATATCCTGTTGTGTTTTGCTTTTCAGCCTTTTTTCTCTTTGCTTTTCTGTTTTGGAAATTTGTATTGAGATATCTTCAAGCTCAGAGATTCTTTCTTCACTGTTTCTAGTCTACTAACGAGCTCATCAAAGGTATTCTTCCCTTCTGTTATAGCATTTTTGATTTTTAGCATTTTTGATTCTTTCTTAGAATTTCTATCTCTCTGCTTATACTACCCATCTGTTCTGACATACTATTTACTTTATCCATGAGGGTCTGTAGTATATGAGGAGACTTTTAAAAGTTTGGTGAAAATGGAATTAAAAGATAAAAATAAAAATATAGACTTTATTTCTCAATATTGATCAAGTTCAAGACACTTTTGTAACTAATGATACTAGCCATTTAGTCCATCCCTAAAGAACTGAGCATCCTGAGAATTTAACCAGATCAATTGGTCTTTTTTACATTAACTGAAGAAAAATGAGTGCCTTTTAAAGGCTTTTGTTTGTTTGTTTTTTGTTGAGATGGAGTCTCGGTCTGTTGCCCAGGCTGGAGTGCAGTGGTGTGGTCTTGGCTCACTGCAAGCTCCGCCTTCTGGGTTCACGCCATTCTCCTGCCTCAGCCTCCCCAGTAGCTGGGACTACAGGTGCCCATCACTACGCCTGGCTAATTTTTTTGTACTTTTAGTAGAGACGGGGTTTCACCATGTTAGCCAGGATGGTCTCGATTTCCTGACCTCATGATCTGCCCACCTCGGCCTCCCAAAGTTTTCAGAACGGTAAGATGGATACCTAATAATTTTCCATTGAAACTCTCACAAAGTTTCCCTTGTCTGATGAGAGGAATGAGCAGGAGCTTTGCTGTGGTGGAGAATGACTCTCTGCTGAAGCTTTCCTGGGCCTTTTTCAACTTAAAGCTTTGGCTAACTAAAAATACTCTCATAATAAGCAGATCTTATTGTTCTTTGGCCAAAGAGAAAGTCAACAAGAAAAATGCCTTGAGCATCCCCAAAAATGGTTGCCATGACTTTTGCCCTTAACTGGTCTGCTTTTGCTTTGACTGGAGCACTTCCACCTCTTGGTAGCCATTGGTTTGATTGTGTTTTGTCTTCAGGATCATACTGGTAAAGCCATGTTTCAAGTCCTGTTACAATTGTTTGAAGAAATGTTTTGGGATCTTTTTGTTTGTTTGTTTGTTTGTTTGTTTGTTTTGAGACAGAGTTTCTCTCTTGTTGCCTAGGCTGGAGTGCAGTGTCATCATCTTGGCTCATTACCACCTCCGCCTCCTGGGTTCAAGCGATTTTCCTGCCTCAGCCTCTGGAGTAGCTGGGATTACAGGCATGCGCCACCACGCCCAGCTAATTTTGTATTTTTAGTAGAGATGGCGTTTCACCATGTTGGCCAGCTGGTCTCGAACTCCTGACCTCAGGTGATCCACCCTTCTCGGCCTCCCAAAGTGTTGGGATTACAGGCATGAGCCACCGCACCTGGCCCTGGGATCTTAATCCCACTTGTTTAAAAATTCCACTGAAAGCTCTGCTCTTGTCTGCAGCTGATCTGGGTGCAATGGTTTTGTCACCTGTTGAGTGGAATGTTTGCTCAACCTTAATTTTTCAGTCAGAATTGTGTAGGCTGAATCAATTGAGTGCCTGTGGTGTTGACTATTATTTGTACTGTTAATTGTCAGTCTTCAATTAGGGCACAAACAAGATACATTTTATTCCTCACAAATTATGTGAATGCTCTGCTGCTGTGGGTTTCATCTTCAACATCATCTCCTTCTTTATCAAGTTATCCATTTGTAAACTGCTGATTTATTTGAAGAGTTGTCCCTACAAACTTTATAAAGCCTCAATGATTTCATTATTTTTTCACCGAAATTCCACTGTAAATGTGATGTTTGTCCTTGCTTCAATTTTAGTAGAATTCATGTTGATGTGATAGGGGCTCTTTTGAAACTGATATCTTATCCTTTTTAGTGCCTCAAACTGGGTCCTGTTCAGACATGTTATTACAAGTTAGTACAAGTTAATTTTGATGCAGACAAATTTGAAATTCATTCATGATTTTTTCTTAATGTGTATTTTTCATGAACTTTTTTTTATTTTAACAAGGTCTCACTCTGTTGCCCAGGTTGGAGTGTAGTGACATGATCTTGGCTCACTGCAACCTCTGCCTCCCAGGCTCAATTGATCCTCCCACCTCAGCTCTCCACCCCTGAGTAGCTGGGACTACAGGTGCATGTCACCATGCCCAGCTAATTTTCTTGCATTTTTTTTTGTAGAGATAAGGTTTCACCATGTTGCCCAGGCTGGTCTCAAACTCCTGGCTCAAATGATCCACCCACCTCAGCCTCTCAAAGTGCTGGGATTACAGGCCTGAGCCACCATGCCCAGACTTCAGGAACTTTTGGAAGCCCCTTCATATTCATCATGGTTGTTTCCAATTCCTGGTCTGGTAATTCCATCATCCCTGCCATAATCTAAATCTGTTCTGATACTTCCTCTGTCTCTTCAAACTATTTTTATTGTCTTTTAGTATGCCTTGTAATTTTTTCTGGATAGTCATACATGATGTACTGGGTAAAATAAAGTGCAGTAAAGAGGCCTTTATTAATGTGGTGGTAAGGTTTGGGGACAAGGGGAGTGTCCTATAGTGCTGTGATTAGGTCTCAGTCTATTAACATTGGACTATGAACTTCACCAGTGCTTTTCAGTCTTTTTTTTTTTTCAACCCCCTTAGGTTGTACATGATGGTTAGGGGTGTCTGGAACTGGGTATTTGCTTTGCCCAGGTCAGTTAGACTAGGGAAAAACATTCATAATTTAGGTTCCAGTAAAATAATTTGCTTTTGAAGGAAGGCCTTGCTAAGAAGAACAGAGAGCTCCCCCAACAACCTTAATCAAGGCTGGGACCTCTGTCCACCATTCATTGGGTATTATATCTACCCACCTGCTTTAGCTACAAATTTCAAGATGTTTCATTTCTCCTTTCCTCTCCTAGAAGCAGAAGGGGATTTTTTTGGCTTGTTTTTTGAAACGGGGTCTTACTGTGTCACACAGGTTGGAGGGCAATGGCAAAATCATGGCTCACTGTAGCCTTGATTTCTCAGGTTCAAGAAATCCTCCCACCTCAGCCTCCTGAGTGACTGGGACTGCAGGTGCACAGTACAGCTAATTAATTTTTTTTTTTTTTTTTTGTAGAGACAGGGTCTCACTATGTTGCCCAGGCTGATCTCAAACTGCTGGACTTAAGCAATCATCCCCTCAGCCTCCTAAGTAACTGGGACCACAGGTGCATGCCGCCATGCCCAGCTACTTTTATTTATTTGTTTATTTATTTTTAGAGATTTGATCTTGCTATGTTGCCCAGACTAGACTTGAACCTGTGGGCTCAAGCAGTCCTCCCCCTTGTCCTCTCAAAGTGTTGGGATTACAGGCGTGAACCACTGCTCCTGGCCCACAAGAGGACTTTTAAATTAATATTCACTGTGAGAACCTGGAGGCAAAACTCGCAAGTGTGTGTGCATGGTTCCCTCCATGACTGGGTGCCCCTGAAGTTTTTAACTCTGAGACATGTCCACACTGAGCCTCTGGCAATTTGTTAATTACAGTTTAGGTTTTCCTACTCCAATACCTTCCACAAAGGTTTCTGATTGTGGGTTTCTGCTCTGGTAAATTGTGATTCTCTTTGTTAACCTGTCTGTCTCTCCAATTTTGGGGATGGTAATTTGCCCTATTGCCTTACTTTTCCAATGGATCTAAGAAGAGTTGTTAATTTTCAGGATTTTTTTTTTTTCCCCAGCTTTTAAAACTTGTTAGACAGAATAGTGATTTCTAAGCTCCTTACATGCTGGACTGGAAATTAGAAGTTGGCTTGGCTTTTGCCTTCAGCATAATTCTCTGGTGATTAATCTAGATTGTTGTGTGTATCAATAGTTTGTTTCTTTTCATTTCTGAGTAGTATTCTATAGTATAGATGTGCCACATTTTTTAAACCATTCACCCACTGAAGGATGTTTCGAGTTTTTGGCTTTAATTTTAAAAAGGTGAAATAAATATTCATTTATAGGTTTTTGTATAAAAATATTTTCATTTATCTGGGATAAATGCCTAGGAGTTGCATGTTAAGTTTTATAAGATATTGCTGAACTTCTCCAGAGTGGTTATACCATTTTATATTCTTACCAACAATGAGTGATCTTGTTTCTCCATATTCTTGCCAGCATTTAGTATTGTTGTTATTTTTCATTTTAGCCATACTGATACGTGCATAGGGATATCTCGTGGTTTTAATTTGCATTTCTCTAATGGTTAATGATGTGAGCATCTTTTCATGTGCTTATGTTTTATTTTACATCTTCTTGGATAAAATGTCTCCATGCTTTTTGCCCACTCTCTAGTTGGATTGTTGATTTATTTTTGTTTTGATCATTCTTTATATATTCTAGAGGTTAGTCCTTTGTTGGAAATTTGTTTGCAAATACTTTCTCCTAGTCTGTAGACCTTTTGATAGAGTGTTCTGCAGAGCTAAAGTTTTTGATTTTGAAGAAGTCCCACTTATCGTTTGTCTCTTTTGGGACTGTGATTTTGGTATCACCCAGGAACTCTTTGCCTAGTTCTGGATCATAAAGATTTTCTCGTTTAAAAAAAAGTTTTATAGTTTTATGTTTTATGTTTAAGTCCGTGATCCATTTTGAGTGAATTTTTTCCTTTTATAAGATGTGAGACTCAGATTGAGGTCCATTTTATTGCCTCTGAGTATCCAATGGTTCCAGTGCCATTTGTTGAAAAGGCTATCTATCCTTCATAAATTGCTTTTACCCTTTTATTAATAACCAGTTTGGCATATTTATGTAGGTTTGTTTCGGGATTTTTCTGTTATGTTTCATTGATTTGTGTATTTTTCCCTTTGCCAATACCACACAGTACTTATTATAGTAGCTACATAATAAGTCTTAAAATTGGGTAGATGATTTCCTCTTAGAATTATTCTTCTGTTGAAAAATTTCTTTAGCTATTCTAGTTCCTTTGGCTTTTCTTATAAATTTTAAAATAATTTTCTGTATATCTACAAAAATCCTTGATAGCATTTTAATAAGAATATGTTAAATCTGTATATAAATTTGAGGAGAATCTTCTCCTCATGTTTAATCTTCTAATCCATAGCAAGATATTTATTGCCATTTATCTAGGTATTTTTTCTTTCATCAGCATTTTGTAGATTTTAGCATAGAAGGTCTACACGTGTTAAATTTATACCCAAGAACTTAATTCTTTTTTAGCTATTGTAAGCAATATTGTATTTTTACTTTTAGTATCTATATGTTCATTGCTCATATATAGAAATATAATTAACTCTTAAAATATTTGTCTTGGCTGAGTGCAGTGGCTAATGCCTGTAATCCCAGCACTTTGGGAGGCCAGGGTCGGAGGATTACTTGAACCCAGGAGTTAGAGACCAGCCTGAGCAAGATGATGAGACCCTGTTTTTACAAAAAAATTTAAAAATTGGCTGGATATGGTGGTGTGCACCTGTATTCCCAGATACTTGGGAGGCTGAGGTGCGAGCATCACTTGAGTTCAGGAATTTGAGGCTGCAGTCAGCCATGATTACACCACTGTGCTTCAACTTGGGTGACAGAGCGAGACCCTGTCTCAAAAAAAAGAAAAAAAAAAGTCTTGTATCTCACAAGCTTGCTGAACTCATTCGTTAATTCTAGAAGTTTTTTTTTTTTTGAAAAATAGGTTAGTTGGAATTTTTGACATATATAATAATGTCATCTACAAATAGAGACAGTTTCATTTGGATCTATATGCCTTTTATTTCTTTTTCTTTCCTTCACACTGGCTAGAACCTTCAGCACTATATTGAGTGCTTAGTGAGAGTAGGCAATTCTTACCTTGTTCCTGAACTTGACGAAGGGAGGGTAGATAGCATTAATTCTTCACCATTAAGTATGTTAGCTGTAGGCTTTTTGTAGATACTCGTTAACAGATTGAGGAAGATTACCTCTAATTCTAGTGTTGAATTTTGTCAAATGCTTTTTCCTCGTTGGCTAATGTTATGATTATGAATACTTTCTTCTTTAGCCTGTCAATATGGTGGATGACGTTGACTGTGAATTGAATCAGCCTTGCATATCTGGAATAAACCCTAGCTGGTCATGTGTTTAGTTCTTTAATGTATTGCTGAATTCTGTTTGATTATATTTGGTTAAGGATATTGGCATTTATATTCATGAGGAATATTGGTGTGTAGTTTTCTTTTTTTCTGTACCATCTTTACCTGGTTTTGGTATCAGTGTAATGCTAACTTCTTTAAATGAATTGGGAAGTGTTTTCTACTTTTATGTTGTTTGTAAGAGATAGTATAGAATTGGTGTTAATTTTTATTTACATGTTTGGTAGAATGCTCTAGTGAAACCTTCTGGGCCTGGAGATTTCTCTTTTGGAATTTTAAAGTTACAAATTTAATTTTGTTAATAGTTATGGGACTATTCAAATTACTAATTTCATATTGGGTGAGTTATGAGTTTGTGTCTTTCAAAAAATTGATTTCTTTCTTCTAAGTTAAATTTACGGCTGGGCGCAGTGGCTCATGCCTATAATCCTAGCACTTTGGGAGGCTGAGGCGGGCAGATCACGAGGTCAGGAGTTCGAGACCAGCCTGACCAAACTCGTAAAACCCTGTTTCTACTAAAAATAAAAAAATTAGCCAGGCGTGGTGGCGAGCACCTGTAATTCCAGCTACTCGGGAGGCTGGGGCAGGAGAATCTCTTGAACCTGGGAGCCAGAGGTTGCGGTGAGCTGAGATTGTGCCATCGTACTCTAGCCTGGGCAACAGAGTGAGACTCTGTCTCAAAAAAAAGAAAAAAAATTTATGTGAGAGAGTTGTTTGTAGTATTCCTATATTATTCTCCTGATATCTGTGAGCCTGTAATGATATCCTATGTTTCATTCCTTATATTATTAATTTGTATTTTCTTTCCTTTTTCTTTTTCAGTCTTCTTAAAGATTCATCAATTTCGGCCAGGCGTGGTGGCTCACGCTTGTAATCCCAGCACTTTGGGAGGCCGAGGCGGGCGGATCACAAGGTCAGGAGATCGAGACCACGGTGAAACCCCGTCTCTACTAAAAATACAAAAAAATTAGCCGGGCGTGGTGGCGGGCGCCTGTAGTCCCAGCTACTCGGAGAGGCTGAGGCAGGAGAATGGCGTGAACCCGGGAGGCGGAGCTTGCAGTGAGGCGAGATTGCGCCCCTGCCCTCCCGCCCGGGGGAAAGAGCGAGACTCCCACTCTTAAAAAAAAAAAAAAAAAAAAAAGATTCATCAATTTCAATGATCTTTTTGAATAAGCTCTTTTTTGTTTTATTAATTTTTAATCTTTTTTTGTTTTTGATTTCATTAATTTCTTCTCTTCCCTTTATTATTTCCTTCCTTCCACTTGCTTTGGGTTTATTTTGCTCTTTTTTTTCACTAGGCTTTTTTGAGTTGGGAGCTTAGATTATTGACTCAAGACTTTTTTTTCTAGTGTATCATTTAGTTCTACAAATTTTACTCAAAGCACTGCTTTGTGTCCCCCAAATTTTGATACGTTGCATTTTCATTCAGTTCAATTTCTTTTAAAATATTTCCTGAGACTTCCTCTTTGACCTCTAGATTATTTAGAAATGAATTGTTTATTCTCCTTTTATTTTTCTGGTATTGGTTTCTCGTTTGATTTTTATTGTAGTTGGAGATAGAGTCTGTATGATTTAAATTAAAAACAATTTGTCAAGATTTGTTTTCCCAGGATATGATTTATCTTGATGTATGTTCTGTAAGCACTTGAAAAGAATGTACATTCTGTTTTTGTTGGGTGGAGTGTCTTATAAATAATGACAATTAGGTCCCATTTGGTTATGGTGGTGTTGAATTATTTTATATTTTTGCTGACTTTCTGTCTAGTTTTTTCTGTTAGTTGTTGAGAGAGGGTGTTAAAGTCCCCAACTGTAATTGTGAATTTGTTTATTTCTCCCTTCAGTTCTGTCAGTTTTTTCTTCACATGTTTTGCAGCTCTGTCATTTGGTACACACACATTTATTCATTTATTTATTTCTAGAGACACTCTGGTCTCACTCTGTTGCCCAGCCTGGAGTACAGTGGTGCAATCATAGCTCACTGCAGCCTTGAACTCCTGGGCTCAAGTGGTCTTCCCACCTCAGCCTCTTGAGTAGCTGGGACTACAGGTGTGTGCCACCATGCCCAGCTAATTCTTAAACTTTCTGTAGAGACAAGGTCTTGGTATGTTGCTGAGGCTGGTCTTGAATTCCTGAGTTTGAGCCATCTTCCAGCCTCAGACTCCCATAGTGTTGGGATTACAGGTGTGAGCCACCACACCTGGCCTGCATACACATTTAGAACTACTATGTCTATTAGTTAATTAACTCTTTTATTATTATATAATGTCCCTCTCTGTCTCTGGTAATTTTCTTTGCTCTGAAGTTGACTTTATTTGATATTAATATAACCAGCTATGCTTTCTTTGATTATTGTTTGCGTGATACATATTTTTTTCATTTTTCTACTTTAAATCTGCCTATATTGTTATATTTGAAGTATGTTGTAAACAACATATAGTTGGGCCATGTTTTAAATCCACTTTGCCAATATGTCTTTTAATTGGTATATTTAGACCATTTACATTTAATGTAATTATTGATATATTCAGGCTTAAATCAGCCATTTTATTTTTTGTTTTTTTCTCTCTGTTTTTATCTCTCTGTTTTCTTTTATCTGCCTTCTTGTGGGTTACCTGAACATTTTTTTCTAGAATTCCATTTTGATATATCTATAGTAGTTTGAATATAATTCTTTATATAGCATTCTTAGTGGTTGCTTGGGATATTATATTGTGTGCATATACACATAATATGATATAATAATATATAAATAACTTATAAGAGTCTAATGACGTCATCATTTTATTTGTGTAAGTGGCATGTAGAAATCTCCTTTTATATCCCTTAGTCCCTCCTCATTTATATTATATTTGTATTAAATTTTTCTCCACATACATTTAGAATCGTATCAGACAGTGCTAGAATTTTTGCTTCATCTGTCAAACATTATTTACATATGGAGAAATATATTGTAGTTACCCCTATTTTTGTTCTTTTCATTGTTTTTCCATGTTGATGTTACAAGATTCCTTCTTTTGCCATTTCCTTTCTGCCTGGAGAACTTCCTTTAGCCACTCTTTTATGGTAGTCCTGTTGGTGACAAGGCATGTTAATTTTCGTCTGAGATGTATTCATTTTCCCTTCATTTCAGAAGGATATTTTTGTTGGATGTAGATTTTTTGTTTGATAATCATTTTCTTTCAGCACTTGAAAAATGTTATGCCATTTCCTCATGGCCTTCTTGGTATCTGGTGAGAAATACACCATCATTCAAATCGTTTTTCTTCTCTACATAAAGTGTCATTTTTCTCTCATGGGTTATTTTCTTTGTTTTAGTTTTCAGAAGTTTTTTTCTAATGTGTTTGGTGTGGATTGCTTTGTGTTTATCCTTTTTGAGTTTCTTCAGGTTCTTGAGTCTGCATGTTGCTATCTTTTGCTAAATTTGAATGTTTTTAGCCACTATTTCTTCAAGTTTTTTTTAGCCCTGTCCTCTTTCTCCTCTCCTTTCAGGACTCTGACGATATGAATATTAGATTTTTTTTGGTGTGTGTTACAAATCTACATGTCCTTAAGCTTCTGTTCATTTTTTTTCAGTCTATTTTCTCTCTGTTGTTAATATTGAGTATTTTTTATTGTTCTATCTTAAGGTTCACTGATTCTTTTCTCTGTCCCCTCTATTACGCTGTTGAATCCATCAAGTGAGTTATTGTATTTTTCTATTCTAAAATTTCCATTTGGCTCTTTGCCTTCTAGAAATTTGCATTTGGCTCTATATCTTCTAGAAATATATAGAAATGTATTCTATTTCTTTCCTTTAACCTACTATTTCTTTACTTACACTTTCCTTTTTTTTAATTTGTCCAAAGCCTGCTCATGAATTGTTCATTAAGGTACTTTCATGATGGCTGTTTTAAAACCTTTGTCAGACAATTCTAACATCTTTTTTATGTTGGTATTGGTCTACAGATTGTCTTTTTCATTCAACTTGTTTTCCAGTTTCTTGCATGATGAGTGATTTTTAATTGAAACTTGTACCTTTTGAATATTATATTTTGAGACTGAATGTTATTTAAATCTTCTATTTCAGCTTTTCTCTCTCTTGATATGGTTTGGCTATGTGTCCTCACTCAAATCTTATGTGGAATTGTGATCCTCAGTGTTGGGGGAGGGGCCTGGTGGGAGGTGATTGGTTCATGGAGGCTGTTTCCCCTTTGCTGTTCTCATAGTGAGTGAGTTCTCATGAGACCTGGTTGTTTGAAAGTGGGTAGCGCTTCCCTCTTCGCTTTCTTTCTATTCTGCCGCTATGTGAAGACATATTTGCTTCCCTTTCACCCTTCTGCCATAATTGTAAGTTTTTTGAGGCCTCCCCTGCCCTGCCTCCTGTACAGCCTGTGAAACTGTGAGTCAATTAAACCTCTTTTCTTCATAAATTACCCAGTCTCAGGTAGTTCTTTATAGCAGTATGAGAATGGACTAATACAGAAAATTGGTACCAGAGAAGTAGGGCATTTCTATAAAGACACTTGAAAATATGGAGACAACTTTGGAACTGGGTAACAGGCGGAAGTTGGAATAGTTTGGAGGGTTCAGAAGAAGACAGGAATATGAGGGAAAGTTTGGAACTTCCTAGAGACTTGTTGAATGGTTTTGATGAAAATGCTGATAGTGATATGGACAATGAAGTCCAGGCTGAGATGGTCTTAGGTGGAGATGAGGAACTTACTGGGAACTGGAGCAAAGGTCACTCTTTCTATGCTTTAGCAAAGAGACTGGTGGCATTCTGCCCCTGCTCTAGGGATATGTGGAACTTTGAACTTGAGAGAGATGATTTAGGGTATCTGGTAGTAGAAATTTCTAAGCAGCAAAGCATTCGAGATATGGCGTGGATTCTTCTAAAATCCTATGCTAATTTGCATAAGCAAAGAGAACTTACATTTAAAAGGGAAAAAGAGCATTAAAGTTTGGAAAATTTGCAGCCTGACCATGTAGTAGAAAAGAAAAACCCATTTTCTGGGGAGGAATTCAAGGCTGCAGAAATTTATTTGTATAAGTAAAGAAGAGCTGAATGTCAATAGCCAAGACAATGAAGAAAATGCCTCCAGGGCATTTCAGAGGCCTTCATAGCAGCCCCTCTCATCACAGGCCTGGAGGCCTAAGAGGGAAACATGGTTTTGTGGGCCAGGCCCAGGGCTCCACTGCTCTGTGCAGCCTCAGGTCATGACATCCTGTGTCCCAGCTGGTCCAGCTCTAGCTGTGGCTAATAGGGGCCAAGGAACAGCTCAGGCCATTGCTTCAGAGGGTGCAAGCCCTATGCCTTAGCAACTTCCATGTGGTGTTGGGCCTGCAGGTGCACAGAAGGCAAGAGTTGAGGTTTGGGAGCCTCTGCTAGATTTCAGAGAATGTATAGAAATGGCTGGATGTCTAGGCAGAAGTCTGCTGCAGGGGTGGAGCCCTCATGAAGAACCTTTACTAGGGCAGTGCAGAGGGGAAATGTAGGGTTGGAGCCCCCACATAGAGTACCCACTGGGGCACTGCATGGTGGAGCTGTGAGAAGAGGGCCACTATCTTCCAGACTCCAGAATGGTAGATCCACTGACAACTTGCACTGTGTGCCTGGAAAAGCTTCAGGTACTCAATGCCAGCCCATGAAAACAGCCATGGGAGCTGTACCCTACAGATCCAGAGGTGCAGAGCTGCCCAAGGCCTTGGGAGCCCACCTCTTGTGTCAGTGTGGACTGGATGTGAGACATGGAGTCAAAGGAGATTATTCTGGAGCTTCAAGATTTAATGGCTGCCCTACTGGTTTTCGAGCTTGCATGGAGCCTGTAGCCCGTTTGTTTTGGCCAATTTCACCCGTTTGGAATGGGAGCATTTACCCAATGCCTGTACCCCCTTTGTATCTTGGAAATAGCTAACTTGTTTTTGATTTTACAGGCTCATAGGTGGAAGGGACTTGCCTTGTCTCAGATGAGACTTTGGACTTGGACTTTTGAGTTAATGCTGAAATGAGCTAAGACTTGGGGGATTGTTGGGAAGGCATGATTGTGTTTTGAAACGTGAGAAGGACATGAGATTTGGGAGGGGCCAGGGTGGAATGATACGATTTGGCCCTGTATCCCCACCCAAATCTCATGTTGAACTGTAATCCTCAATGTTGGGGGAGAGGCCTGGTAGGAGGTGATTCGTTCATGAGGGCTGTTTCCCCCTTGCTGTTCTTGTGATAGTGAGTGAGTTCTCATGTGATCTGGTTGTTTGTAGGTGTGTAGCACTTCCGTTTTCATTCTTTCTCATGCTACCGTGAGAAGACATGCTTGCTTCCCCTTTGCCCTTCTGCCATGATCATACGTTTCCCAAGGCCTATCCAGCTATGCCTCCTGTACAGCCTGTGGAACTGTGAGTCAATGAAACCTCTCCTCTTCATAAATTACCTAGTCTCAGGTAGTTCTCTATAGCAGTGTGAGAACTGATACACTTCTTAAACACCATTCCAGCAGGAGAAGGGCACTTAGTTGTTGCCATGTGGAAGCAGAAGCCTTGGCTGCCCACTTGACCTCTCAGGACACCTGAGAGAGGGTGATATGGTTTGGCTGTGTCCCCACCCAAAAATATCATCTTGAATTATAATCCTCATAATCCCCACATGTCACAGGCAGGACCAAGTGGAGGTAATTGGATCATGGGGGCGGGTTCCCCCATGCTTTTCTCGTGATAGTGAGTGAGTCTCATGAGATCTGATGGTTTTATAAGCACCTGGCATTTCCCCTGCTTGCATTCCCTCTGTCCCGCCACCCTGTGAAGAAGGTGTCTGCTTCTCCTTTGCCTTCTGCCATGATTGTAAGTTTCCTGGGGCCTCCCCAGCAATGCAGAACTGTGAGTGAATTAAGCCTCTTTCCTTTATAAATTACCCAGTCTCAGATATTTCTTCATAAGAGTGTGAGAATGGACTAATCCAGAGGGATCCTGATTATGGCCGAGTGGGGGTGGGATTTCCAGCTCCTCACTAGGCCTCCACCGATACCTTTTATCTGGGAGGGGTAGGAATGCCTTGTTGCTGCTTTCCATGTTTCCTGCTGTGACATAAACTCTGCACAGTGGGGGAGGAGTATCTCATTATTGCTACTTGCATGTGAATTCTAGGTCCCTTTTTGGTCTCCACCTACACTCTGAGGGAGGTTGTCTTGTAACCATCCAATGAGAATAAAAGTCCCAGTTTCTTTCTTGGCCTTCTGTGACTGCATCCTGCAGGGGTCTTGGTGGTGCCTGATTTCAGCCTGGTGAGGATGGTGAAGAGTAGCTCCCCTCTGACCTTTGCTGGTGTGGGTGTGAGTGGAGTCACCGTTTTTTCTGGGATGTTTGGCTGGAGTAGAGGAGTTATTTTCTAAAAGTGTTTGGTCTTGCTAGACTGTTCCTTTCCTTGGGCTAGAGAGAGCAGGCCTTTGTGGGGGGGGGGGGTGCTTGCCTGTCTTATTTTCTCTTGGCTGTATTCTTCAGTTCCAACTGTGGTATATTTGAGGCAAAGAGAAAGCCCAGATTGCTCACCACTGTTGTCCTTGAGTCCCAAGTTTCCTAGCTGATTTGCCTTTTTCTCTCCGGCTTTGAGTTCTCTTATGTTTGTTTTATATAGAGTATTCAGGGCTTTTGGTTGTACTCAGTGGGAGGAATGGGAAAAAGTATGACTACCATATCTTCTATAAAGTGGAAATTCAGCACTCCTTTTGAAACCTTACAAAAGTTAACACAATGATCTAAATTAGGGCTTGGAATCCTGGGGGAAGGGAAGCTTTATAATTTTTTAATTTAATTTTTTTCCCAAGACTGTCATAAAGCAGCATTAATTATTTTATACTTTATTAAGTGCACGTGTATTTAACACTGAATATTAAGATTTAATAGCCAGGAACTATGCAGGCTGCTTTACCAATGTCATCTTATTGCATCCTCACAATCAGCCTCTAGGGCATTGCTATTACCCTGAATTTACAGATCAGGAAACTGGGTCTTGGTAAGAAGGTTACCAAGGGTTCCATGCATGGTGAGGGCAGGGCTGCCCCTGATTCAAAGCCCAAGATTCTCATCACTGTGTTTTCTTTTGGGAGGCCTGGCCAGCTGCTGGCTCACTGATGGGTTGTTAACTGAAGGAGTTATGTGGTTTTGCTAGCATCTTCCTTGCTGTGATCCTTGGCACCTGTCAGGATGCCGCTGTCCCAGGAAGACACTTGGACATGATTCCTAGAGGGTCAGGTTGTGCCCAAGATCTGAGGGCCATCTCTACCCCGTTTCCAGTCTCCAAACCCAAACAAGTCATTTTCTGTGGACGAGGTCTATCTTATCTGTCTGCCTCACAGGAAATTAGACTTGTTTTGACCAGGCCACTCAAATCTGTACTTGACTTAGTTTGTATCCCCGAGTCTCTGAAAAGTTTCTAGAAAAGAAAAATCTTCCTTCACGTAAGGAGCTCTCTGGCTGTGCCCATGAATGTCTGTAAAAGGAGGTGTTTCCTTTGCAGGGTTTTCAGCTCAGGAGGCCTGGTTTAAAAACAAACATCACACATTTGTCTTGGACCTTGACCAGCTCCACCAATCTGATACTGACTTTAAAGTGCAGTCGTGACTGCAAAGCATGTGGTAAAGACGAAAAAGGAAAACCCTTCCTACTTCACATCTCTGTGCCTGCTGGGGCTAAGAGCCCCCTTGCACACTGTTGCCTGTGTGAGGCCCGCTCCTTCTGGGGAAGCAGCTTGGGCTGGGGGGAGCCGAGGGCCCGATTATTCTCCTTGGGCCACACCTGGGGCTTGTACTAGTGCTGCAGACATGAAATACAGATTTTATAAGTCCCTAGGAAATTTAGCTATATGTGAACAAACATGGGAGTTCTCCCTGATTCCCACCCCCGTGTTTCAGAATTTGGGATGAACTTACAGGCAGAAAGAATTGTGTTGAACTTGAGGAGATGAAGAAAAAGGGCTTTGGATTAGAGACATGCTAGTTCAACCTCAGCTTCTCCAGTTGTAATTTTGGGTCACCTGGAGGGTTCTTTAACCTTTTCAGCTTCCTCGGCTTTGAAGTGAGGACAACAATAATTGACTGCAGAGGAAATGCTTGGTACATAGTAAGTGCTCAATACACAGCCTCTGTGTTAGTCAGGGTTCTCCAGAAAAATAGAACCCATAGGAGATAGCTATTCATAGATATCTACAGATATAGCTGTTTACAGATGGATGTATCTATATAGGATATCTATCTATAGATAAATATAGGAGATCTCTATCTATCCATATCCTATATATATCTATCTATAGATCCATATCCTATGTATATCTATCTACCTATAGATATACATAGGATATCTATCTATCTATCTATCTATCTATCTATCTATCTATCTATAGATATACATAGGATATATATATATCTACCTACCTATAGATATACATAGGATATATATATCTATCCTATATATCTATCTATCCATGAAAAATATCTATCTATCTATCTATCTATCATCTATCTATCTATCTATCTATCATCTATCTATCATCTATCATCTATCACTGTCTATAGATATAGCTACAATAGCTAAAATAGCTATATCTATAGATAGATAGACAGCTATAGCCATAATATATTATGGATATATCTAGCCATAAATAGGTATATCTATAGATAAATAGATATCTCTATCTATCTATCTGTCTGTCTGTCTGTCTGTCTGTCTATAGCTATATCTATAGATATCGATTTCTATATTTGTCGCTATATATGTAAGCTGGAGACCCAGAGATGCAGGTGTGCAATTCTGTCTGAATTGGAAAGCCTTGTTCAAAGACAGGAGAAGAGGGATAACCGAACTCAAGAAGAGAGCGAGAAAAGTTGGCCTTCCTCAGCCTTTTTTTCTTTTTGGTCCCACAATGGATGGATTGAATGCCACCTGCCCACACTGGTGAGGGCGTATCCTCTTTACCCAGTCTGCTGCTTCAGTTGCTAATTTTTTTCAGAAACACCCTCACAGACACACCCAGAAATAATGTGTCACCAGCTATCTGGGTATACCTTGGCCCAGTCATGGTGACACATAACATTAACCACCACAGCCTCTGTACTAGATAACTTTGAGTGCATACAACTCATGCCATGATCAAAATGCAGTTTTATATTTCTTGAGTCTCATTGTCCCTTTAAAATTATTCAGTGGGTGCAATATTGCCTGCCCACCCTAGAAGGAAACATGAGGTACATCCTGCCAACACTTTAAGTCCCTAATCTCAGTTTAGAAAGGGCGATGTCCAGTGCAAGATACTAACATACATTTGGAACCAGATTTAATGTTCAGTCTTCCCAATTGGCTTTAGGCAAGAGCCACAGTGCAGTCTTCTGAGGAATGCCTGGAAGCCCCTTCTCACCAGACTTGGGGTAAGACGGTAACCCCACATGGGAGAGGGGTGAGATCGCAGCTCATCCACGGCTCTCTCCACAGAAATCCTGAACCCTTCCCCACAACTCTCTGTCACCTTCCTGTATTACTGATCTGCCCAAAGGTTCCAGGGTGGTGCAGTTTGTTCTGAAACATTCCCTGTTGGAGGTCCCCACACTGGGACTGGTCTCATGCTCACAGTGGTCCCAATTTTTATTTTGTAGGCTCTTCTGTTGAAACTTTTATTTTGGTATCTTTTAATACATTTAATAGGCCCAGCATTTCAATTCTTTTAAAATTTTAGTTACACTCCCCCTCCCTGTCAAGTCCTCATTGATTTCTTCCCTCTTTGCCCTCCTGACAAATGGCCAGGGTGTGGTTACCCCATAGCACCTCTCTGAGGCTTACCTTGTTCCCTAAAACTTTGGAGAACTGGCCCCGAAGGATTCTGGAGTTTGTGGAGTTCTCTGTGCTGAACTCCAGACTCAGCAGGGGGTGTCACAGGTGGACACTCAGTTTAAAGAAGACGTCACCAGAGCCTCAGCAGAGAGGATGGCTGGATATCCGGTGTCTGGTCCAGGTCGGAAATGGGGAAGGCTGCACTTGGGAGGTCAGAGGGGGTGACGTTGGAGAAGGCTCTTCTCCAGGCAGCTAGCTCCCTGGGCTTTCCCAAGGGGCCTGGAGTTTTTGGGCTAATTTTCTGTCCCCACCTTGTGCCTGGGGAAGAACCTCAGTAGAGACTGTGAAGGGAGAAGAGGGCAGGTGGGTAGGAAGGAGAAGTTGGGCATGGAGCTCTTTTTCCAGACTGCCCACAGAAGCAGGTGAATGGGCCCCTGGCTGGTTCCCATTGCCCCCAGCTCAGGATGTCTGGTCGTGAAAGTTGGCTGCAGCCTGAGCTGTGAGCTGGCCTGGGGAGGAGCCCTGCCCATCCTTCCCCATCTGGGTTGATGCTTGTGTGCTGGCTCAAACAGAGCTCACACCTAGTTCTCACGCTGGGGCTCAGGCCAAGTGGCCTCGCTTCCCCTGCAGCCTCTTCATGGCTCCAGCTGATGATTTATGGCTGCCCATTGACTATTAAAATGGCTCAGCTCTCAGGAACATCTGCTCTGTGGTAGAGCAAGCTGTGTTGTTTGCAGGGACATATGGTCAGGCTCTTCTGGGGACAGATTAGGCTTATGAAGGGACAGATTCCTGGACTTTTGCTGCCTGGGGAAAGCCAGGCTCCCTACTAATTCAGCAGGGGGCAGACAGACCTTCTCCTTCCTTTCAGCCATTGCCCTACTGTGTGCAGGTTCCTGGGGCTTTCTCTGCTTGGCCCTCTCACCCCCAGCACCTGCTATCCTATTCCAGTTCTCATGGAGGGAGGGAGGGAGTCCAGATCTGTGGTTCTTAAACCTGGAGAGCTTGGGAAAACACAGATTGCTGGGCCCTATCTGAAGAATTTCTGGTTTAGTAGGTCTAGGGTCTAGAGGCCAATATTTTGCATTTCTTTTTTTGAGATGGACTCTTGCTCTGTTGCCAGGCTGGAGTGCAGTGGCGCCATCTCGGCTCACTGCAACCTCCGCCTCTCAGGTTCAAGTGATTCTCCTCCCTCAGTCTCCCAAGTAGCTGGGACTACAGGCGTGCACCACCATGCCCAGCTAATTTTTGTATTTTTAATAGAGACGGGGTTTCACCATGTTGGCCAGGATGGCTCCATCTCTTGACCTCATGATCCACCTGCCACAGCCTCCCGGGGTTATAGGCATGAGCCATCATGCCTGGCCCAATATTTTGCATTTCTAACAAATTCCCATGTGATGTTGATGCCATTAATAGGTCTGGGAGCCACACTTTGAAAACCGCTGATCTTGACAAAGCCTGGAACTGGGAACGTCTCTGGGAAGATAAGAGAGCCACCAGGGCTGAAGTGGAGGCCTGACTGGCTCCAGGCAAGGCAGATGAAAGACAGATATGGGTAAGAAAGCTCTGAGATGCTGAGTTCTAAGCAGAGATTCAAAGACTCAGATTGCCAAATTACCAAGTTGTTCTGGAGTATAGATCTCTTAGGATTCAGAGTGGGCTGGAGGCAAATTGCACACACTGATTTAAGTGAGAGTCAGCTCCAGATCAGTCTCAGAACCCAAATAACAGAATCTGGGCAGAGAGCCCACAGAGCCTGGTTTGTGGGGAGATGGTCGTATGCTCTTGCAGTCTGGGTTCTGTGAGTGCATATGACCTGCCCAGTGAGCCCACGGGAAGAGTCCACATTGCAGATGTTGGGTCATCTGATAGAAGGACTGTCTGCTAGACAGGCCAAGGGACTCCAATATTGGCTCCCCAACTCTGCTCCAGGGGTGCTGTCTGCCTTTGGGCACCTTCTTCCCATCTCCACCTATCACCCCCACTCCTCAGAGTGAATGGAGGTGCTGCTTCCTCATCACCACCTGCAATGAAGGACCAGGTTCAAAGCACCTGCTCTGAATCCAATCTGCAGGTTCCTGAACAGGGGGCCCAATGCCTTGACCAGGTGGCTGAGTCAGCTACCCGTGGGTCCCATTTCCATCATGAGCTCTTAGGAGGCAGATGTGGCCTCTGTCCCTGTTTAGCATAGTGCTGGGTGCAGTTCACGCTGAGGCTGAAAAAAGTGATGCAGTGATTTGAAGCACAGTGCTTGGGCTAGGGGGAGGAGGTGACATCTGAGCCAACACGGCTACTCATCTTTCAGCAGAGGTTAAGGAGCAGGGCATGTTGAGCTTGGGCCGTGGACCAGCACAGAGATGGACATCTTGAAAAGCGACACCCTGCACTGAAATCCATCCTTGAACGCTTCCTGGCCAGGCAGCCTGGGGAGGCCATGTGAGGACACCCTCTTCCTGCAGAAGCTCCCTCTGCCCTCCTTCCTTGCTCCTCCCTTGTTTGTTAGGCTTTGGTAATTCTCCCTTCTCCAGCTGCCACCCCTTGGATGTGACGTTTGTGGCCAATGTAGAGATTCTTGAAGGTGAGAGCGGGGAGAAGGGGAGCAGTCGAAGTTCATTCTGTGTTTGCTTTTTGGTGTAGCTGGGTATTGCAGAGCAAGAGAAACAACAGAGGAGAAAACGAAGGCTGGACAAAAGCTATCAGCTTGGCCAAGGTAGCTATTAGTAGGCAGAACTGGAATTTGATTCCAGAGACTCATAGCTCTGGAGCCTGGATTCCATTTGTTCCACCTCATCTGAGCTGTCCTTTGAGGCTGTCTTTAGAGTCACCATTCCACACTGGGGTAGCAGGAGGGCTGCTGTGCTTTTGCATACAAGTTATACCTGTGGGGATGTTACGTCTACAAATGTAGAAATAGCTTGTAGCCAAGCTGTCGATAGAACAATTGCCACAGTATATTTTTGATTTTCGAGGTCAGTAGGCAGTGTCTTTAATTCTCTCCTACTTACTTTCACTGGGTTCAAAGACTTACAGTAGAGAGGACAAAGAGAGGAAACTCTAGGGATTCCTATATATATATAATTTGTGTGTATATATATGTGTGTGTGTGTGTATATATCTATATATATAAAATCTGGAAGTAGAACCTCTCTACGTTAAACCAAAATGAATGATTTTTCCTTAAAAGGCAAATTCCTCATGACTTGACCTTCAAAGGCTTCGCCCTGAGCCCTATAACCAGGAGGATCAAATGCCCTAATTTGCCCCAGTTTCAATTTACATCTACCATCACAGCATAATTATTAACAATGCCTCCTTGCACTCTCAGAGTTTGCAAGTTTGGATGACAAATTTCCCAGAGCGACTGGCCTTTCAGCTCAACACTGAGCATGCACTTGTGGGTAGATGAATAGGGTGAGTGAGTGAGCTGAGCACAGATGAAGCAGGGCTGGGATTCCCTCAACTCCCCCACCTCCTAGCACCCACCTCTGTCACACCAGGGGCCACCAGGTGCAACATCAAGACCTGGAGCCAGAATGGGGAGAAAAGCAGAAGAGCTTCCCCTGTTCAGCTGCCTCTCTGCTTTCCAAGAATTTCAGGAAAATACCTGCCCTGTGTTTCTGCCTTTCCAATCCGCCCATCCTCAGCACCTGGGTTTGATGTTTGCTCTGTGGAGGGAAGTGCTGGCCGAGGTCCCCAAGGCACAGTGCGTGCTGGTGACCTCAGCTTTTCCTAAGGCTGACGGGCTGAGTGCCATCCAGGGTCTGAGGCTGCACTTCCTTTCCTTGGCCATTTTCAGAGCGTGTTGCTGTTGGGGAAGGGAAGGCCCAGAGGGGCTTGAGGTGGGGTGTGATGTCTCCAGGGAACCCTGGAGCTGCAGGGAATGAGGCTTCTCCAGCAGGAGGGGCCTCAAGTGCCCCAGGCCCCAGAACACAGATATTTTGGCAGGTCCTGAGGAGGCAAAGCATAGCCCCTGGCTTCTCAGGAGATGAATGAGCTAATGTTTTGAGACTCCTGTTCCTCCACTGGCAGCTCAGGCATATAGGCCGAACGCAGAGTACAATGTTCTGCAGTGGTTGCAGCCTGTACTTGCATCTGAGCGCTGTCCTTTACCTGCTGTGTGATTTCAGACCACTTGCTTACCTTCTCTGAGCCAGAGGGGGCTCTTCTTCATAAAATGGGGAGAATAATAATCACCCTGCAGTTTGATGTCTGCATTAATTAAATAAAGTCCTCTATAATGCCTCGCACAGGGAAAGTGCTCAGTTACCACCACCTCCTCGTGGCTCAAAGCCATTTGCTTAATTCATTTAAAATTTTGCAGATCTGTGTGGAGCCAGGTATAGCTCCACCTACACTTTCTTGAAGAATCTACTTTGATAAAGTCAGTGCTTAATTAACATTCAAGGCTTTTAACGTCTATTTCCTTCAGGTCACTAGTTTAAGACATGAATGAATGAATGAAAAAAGAAACCACTTGCTTTGTTAAAGATGTTACATGCTGTGGGGGAACAATCAAGGTGAATCTGCCTTCAGGAAGTTTTCGGGTCTCACAGGAGAAAATATGCTTCCAGCGATTATAGAAAGTAGAAAGGTTGGGCCCAACCACAGAAGCACTGTGATTAGAGAAGAGAAAGTTGAGGCTTTGTTGGGAAGGATGGGATGGGGCCTTGGGCAAGTGACTTCACCCCTCTAAACCTCACCTTCCTCCTCTCCACTATTGGGATAGTACTACCTACCTCCCAGAAGGAATATAAATATCTGCTCTGTTGCCCAGGCTGGAGTGCAGCGGCACAATCTCAGCTCACTGCAACCTCCGCTTCCCAGGTTCAAGCGATTCTCCTGCCTCAGCCTCCAGAGTAGCTGGGATTACAGGCACCATGCCAGGCTAATTTTTGTATTTTTAGTAGAGACAGGGTTTTGCCATGTTGGCCAGGCTGCTCTCGAACTCCTGACCTCAGGTGATCTGCCTGCCTTGGCCTCCCAAAGTGCTGGGATTACAGGAGTGAGCCAGAGTTCCTGGCCAAGACATTGTTTACATACATCAATTAACAAGGTGCCTGACTCTAAGCAATCATGCTATAGCACTTTTCCATATGCGGGGGTACTCTCAGCCATACCCCAGATGTAGCACCACCACTGTTCTCCTCAGCAGCCTCTAAGCCCTTCTGGCTCACTTCCCCTTCTAGTCTTCTCTAGGTTACTTTTGGTCACATGACATGCTTCCCATCCACCCCTTTCCCTGCCCAAGTGCTTCAAGACCCCACTGGAGTCCCATCTCCCCATGAAGACTCCCCAAGTTCATCTCCTCTGAGCTTCTTCCTTGGCTTGGCATGCAGCCGTGGTCCTAAAACCGACTTTGCAAAATTATGACAGTGAGAAAAATCTAACATGGTTGCCTCCATCTTGCTTCTAACCTCCAAGCTGTCCTTGGTCATTGCTGGGCACGGGCCAACCTAACTTTCGGAGGAATTTAGTTTATAGTTTAACCTTAAAGCAAGGATGATAATAGCACTTCTCAAAACTAAACTGCCTTCATAAAACTAATGAAAGGCCACAAGGTTAGGGTTATGAGAGGGGCCTGAATTCTGCTAAGGTGTAGCTGTGGTTAAACGATAACCAGCCGTTGTTCCAGAGGTCACAAGATTTATAACATCCCCAATTACTCCTGTACATAACATCACTATTGTGGAACCTAAGATTGGCCTTTTGAGATGTCTTTTCAGACTTTTGCATTTCTGATGATTGGCTAATTCTGCCTAGACTTGTGACTCATGACACAACCAGACCCATGGCCTCCACCCAGAGGTGGACTCAGTATATGAGGATCAATTTCCACACCTCTATAATTGCATCCCCCAACCAATCAGCACTCCTAGCCCCCTGCCCACCAAGCTATCTCCTGCCCAACTCCTAACCTTGGAGCTTCCAGGGAGATTGATTTCAGTAATAATTCTGTCTCCCACGTGGTATGGCTGGCCTTGCATCAATTAAACTCTTTCTTTACTGCAATGCCATGGTTTTGGTGAATTGGTTTTGTCTGTGTGATAGGCAGAAAGATCCCATTGGGCCATGTCTTCTGTCTCCATTGGATGGTTGGATTCTTATAGATAGAATAGTTGGTTCCTTATAGACAGGAAATCTTTGTTTTTGCTCTCCTCTTAGTGCCCAGGGCTAGGTCATGCATGCAGTGATATCTGTGGATAACTTAAAGAATGTCAGAAACAGCCTCCTCCTAGAACCCAGTTTTTGTGAGAAGACAAACTAGAGAACAGCTGAGTGATTTTCCACAAATTCTTCTATTTCCCAGCAATAGCTTCAAGATCGCATCTGTCCTATCCTCTACCCCATGTTTCCCAATATAGAGTTCTGGGTTTACAGAAACCCAAAGGATTAGGGGACCCCAGGGTCCAAGGAGGCAGCAGAAAGCTGTGTTTCAGCATTCTGGAGCTTGATGCTAGGAGTATAAACATCCTTGCCGGACAAAATATTGGCCCCAGAGCAAAGGCTGGTGGCCACCTTGGCCTTCTTTGCCATTCAAGCCTGGTATCTGCAAGTAGCCCTTTCCTAGCCAAGAACAACAAGCCACGGCTTAGAAGGAACGACATGTGTGAGTGTGTGTAAGAGTGCAGAGAAGGCTGAAGGGGAGGGGAAGAGGTGGGGCCAAAGCTTCATACAGGTTGAACCTCCAAGTTTGGATAGAAGTGGAGATAGGGGAACTGCATGAACATGTTTTTAGCTATGGCATTCTTCCTTCAAACTAAAGTTTACTTAGTTTGTACATGAAACAACCCAAGGTGGAGCCGCTCAGGGTGAACCTGGGGCTGAGAGCAGACTGTGGAATCTCCACCAAGCACACGGCCAGAATTGCTGGCATCACAGACCTCATTCTTCTTGCCAAAAAAGGAGGGATATTAGTGTTTTTTTTTTCTTTCTAAAGTTCCTAGAATAGATAGTACTTGACATTTAGTGTGCACTTGGATTTCCCCATCTTTTCAGGGGGTTATGCAACCTGAAGGTCACATTCCTGCTTTAGGCTCTGGTCTCTCTCTTCTGCTATAGCACAACGCATCTGAACGTGATGGTGGGTGGATGGAAGGTTATGCAGGCTCACAAAAAGACTGTTAAATGGGCCATGTACTTAACAGCATTGTTTTTGTCTGGGGTGGAGGCAGCAGGATACCCCGAGAGGGACTGTTGTGTGTATCATGGTGTGTGAGGTGTAGTGATCTGGGTGTCTGTGTGAGGCCTGGGTGGAGGCCTGTGCACGTCTTCTGTGTGTGGTCTTTCCAGCCTCACAGTCATGGAAAGCTCTGGTTTGGATGTCACTCTCAGCATTAGAGGCCTTTGGGCTGCTTCCAGCGGAGCTGGTTGGTGTTGAAGGATTATGGGTGATGGCTGTGGGAATGGCACCACCTGCCTGGCCTTGGAGGTGGCTGGTTTCCTCCGTATCCCTGGGGGTGGGCAGTGGTGTCACAGGCTGCGTGGGAAAGGAGGGCTACTCTGGGTGGAGCACAGGACAGCTTGGGTGTTGCCTGGGAGGCGTCAGGGAGGAAGGCAGACGTGGGAGTCTTGGGGAATAAGGAGAAAAGGGTTTGAAAACCAGGATAAGGCTTTTATCCAGCACTTGGCTGTCTTTATCTCTTAAAATTAAAGCCAGGCCTCTCCTGGAACGTTCCACTTGGGATTCTGCTGGGAAATTAAAAAGACTGGGGAGGGGTGAGTGGTGAGTTGGACTTTTCTGCCTCAGTTGATTGTATATGTGCTGGGTAGGGTGACCCAGAATTTTGGTATTTATTCATTCATCAGTTAGTTTTTGAGTATCTGCTGTATCCTAAACACTGACTTAAGGGATATGTAAAATAAGTCATGATCCCTGCTCTAAAAGAGCTCACTGTCTAGTGGAGAATGCAGACAAATAGACAGATGACCATATGATATGATAGCATCTTCATTTATTCATGCTGAAAAAATCAATAGTTTATATACTATTGATATAATATCCTTGGAGCTATATATATACACATATATGTGTATATATGTGTATGTATACATGTATATGTGTATACGTACACATACGTGTACATATGTGTATACATACACATACATGTATATATGTGTATATATACACGTGTATATATGTGTATATATGTGTATATATGTGTATATGTGTGTATATATATGTGTTTGTGTGTGTGTGTATATATATATATATATACATACCATTCTCACATGGCTATAAAGGACTACCTGAGACTGGGTAATTTATAACGAAAAGAGGTTTAATTGGCTCATGGTTCCATGGGCTGTATGAGAAGCACGGCTGGGGAGGCCTCAGGAAACTTACAATCATGGCGGGAGGTGAAGAGGGAGCAGGCATGTCTTATATGACCAGAGAAGGAGGAAGAGTGTGAAGCGGGAAGTGGTACCCACTTTTAAACAACCAGATCTTGTGAGAACTCACTATCAGGAGAACAGTAAAGGGGAAGTCTGCCCCCATGACCCAATTACCTCCCACGAGGCCCCTCCTCCAACACTGGGGATTACAATTCAGCATGAGATTTGGGTGGGGACAAAAATCCAAACCCTAACAAGGACAATGGCAAAGCACTTGGAGAGACATATGTAAGATATACATTATATATACAGTACTTGGGTATATGTCATATAGAATACATATGTAATCTTCAAGTGCTTTGCCATTGTCCTTGACACCTACCAATTCAGATAATCTCTGCAACAACCTCTGCTAGTAAGTGGCATAGCTGGACTTGAACCCAGGCAGGCTTACTCCAGGGTTCGTTTCTTTTATTAATTAATTTATTTTTATTTTTAAGAATTAACATATATGGGGTCTCACTACATTGCCCAGGCTGGTCTCGAACCTCTGGGCTCAACGGATCCACTTGTCTTGGCCTCCCAAAGTGCTAGGATTACAGGAGTGAGCCACTGCACCCAGCCTCTATTTCTTAATTACTCCCCCATGCAGTCTCTCAACAGAAGTGGGTACAGGGTGTAAGATGAGATTACATATATGAATAGAGTCAGCTCTCTGTGTCCATGGGGTTCCTCATTCATGGATTCAACCATTGGCAGATCTAAAATACAGTATTCTTGGCATGCAGAGCTCGTGGATGCAGAGGGCAGATTGTTTCCATACAAAGGTTCACAGGGCCGAGTTCTTGAGCACCTGTGGACTTTGGTATCTGGGGGTTCTGCGGATTTTGGTATCCTGGTCCAGACCTCTGCAGATACTAAGGTATGACTATATTTAACTCCGCTTCAGCAAGTCGGGAGAGGCTTCACAGAAAATGCATTATCTTGTAAAGACTAGTGTTCCCAAGTTGTGTCTGCATCGTGTTGGGTCTGGGGAGTGGGAGGGCAGTGGGAGGTAGTCTAAGTACGAGAGCAGAACTGCCCAGGGAGTGGAAGTGAGGGAGAGCAAAGCACCTCATTTCAGGTCGGCCCAGGGCAGGCCCAGGGAGCAGAGCGGCTCCTGGAGGATCCAGCCCAGGCCCTCCCGCCCTACGTCAGAGAAGGCTGAGTCAGGGCTCCTATCAGCTGACTGTCGGCCAGGCTCCAGGCCCTCCTGATGACAGCAGGGCTGAATCCAGCCAGCGAGGGGACAGAGGGAGAGCAGGAGGGAGGGAAAGGTATAGGGGCTGGGGGTGGGGGTTTCAGCCAGTCTCTTTCCCAGCAGTGATGCCATCTCAGCCACCAGCTCTCTGCCAGCGGGGTCAGCACAGGCATGGTGAGGGGGAGAGGAAGGAGCTGTCTGTGACGCTGCTCAACCTCCGGCACGTGGAGTCTCATTGCCTGGGTCAGCTGCTATCTGTGTCTCGTTTAGCATCCTTTCTCCTGCGTGTCTTGCCCTCTGGGCCATCTGTCCAGCTGATGGTGGGGTTTGCAGGCAGAGGGATGCCTGTCTCCCAGCTCTGGCTGTGTTCCTCTAGCCAAACAGATGCTTGGAACAAATAAACAGGCCAGCAAGTCTTGCAGAGGTTGTCAGGCGTAGTTGAGACATGCTGTCCCTTTTGAAAGCTGTTGATGTACTTAAAAGGATCAGCATCTGGGGCCAGATCATATCTGACTCTACATTGAAGCGAGAGTTCTCAGCTTCTTCATAATGATGGTATGTACTAGAGTTTAATGCTGCACTCTTTTCAAAGTCCCAAGGTCACCAGCCAACAAATAGTTAACTGGGGCCCTGCAGTCAGGGTCTTGGACTCCAAGTCCTGAGCGCTTTTCCTGGCCAATGCAGATTCACAACTTCGGGGATTAGTCTCGAGGGCATTAGAAGTCCCTCAGAAATTGTGAGCTGTGAGGGGACTGACTGTGATTTCATTGGTTACATGTCCCTTGCTTCTTTTAGGAGAACAAGCTTGGGATGCTACTGGACACACTTCTGAGGGTTTGGATAAGAGGGGCAGGCCGGGCGCGGTGGCTCACGCTTGTAATCCCAGCACTTTGGGAGGCCGAGGCGGGCGGATCACGAGGTCAGGAGATCGAGACCACGGTGAAACCCCGTCTCTACTAAAAAGACAAAAAATTAGCCGGGCGTGGTGGCGGGCGCCTGTAGTCCCAGCTACTTGGAGAGGCTGAGGCAGGAGAATGGCGTGAACCCGGGAGGTGGAGCTTGCAGTGAGCCGAGATCGTGCCACTGCACTCCAGCCTGGGCGACAGAGCGAGACTCCGTCTCAAAAAAAAAAAAAAAAGAGGGGCAGGGGCGTCTGGAGGACTGATCCCCAGAGTCAGACCTCAACCATGCTGGGGTGTGGAAATGAGCCAGGCTCAGGTATCCAACAGACACAGGCTTTTGAGCACTGCCTCCATTTGGCAGGTCCTAAACTTCTCTGAGCCTTGGTTTTCCTCCAGGTAAAGCGGGTATAGCATACATGATAGTGCTTGGGGTTTTGCGAGGATGCACTGGGTGAGCATTCAGCAACCGTAACCTCCCTTCCTATTTCTCCCTGGCTTGTTCCTCAAGTCCCTTCTTGCAGAAAAACCACAGCCAGTCTCGGCCCTTTTCTTCTCCCTTGCCTTGGCTGCCTCTTGTTCATGTTGGTTGGCACTCTTAACCAGCCCCCTCGTAGTCACCCGTGAGACTGAGCACATCGCTGCCGCACAGCCCCTGACAAACACGCTGGTAGGGGCTGAGAGGCTTGAATGAGACAACTCCGATTCTGTGCTCAGCAGCTCGGTGGCCGGCCTGTTGGGTGCACGTTAACTGTGATTACTGTTACGCAGGACTCACGAGAGAAAACTTCAATGACTCACAAAGTCTTGGGGTTGGAAGGGACCTTTGCCCTCATTCTTCTCTGTTTCCTCTTTTGGCAGATGCGGTCTGAGAGGCAGAGTCACTTCACATCTGGGACTAAATCCCAGTCCTACCTGATTCATTCATTTATTTCACCCACAGTTATTGAACACTTGCTGTGTGCACTTGCTGCACCGAGTGTTGTTATATGACACAGTGCCGGCTACTAAGGAGCTCATGGTCTACTTGAGGGGACAGACACGTATGGGATGCAGTGCCCCGGGGTAAGTGCAACAATGCCAGTATGGGGGGCATTTGGAGAGCGTAGAGAAAGAGCCTCCCATACACCCTTGAAAGGCCAACAAGTGCTTCCTGGAGTTGATGGTACCTGAGCTAAATATTAAAGAAGTAGAAGCTGGTCAGGTTATGCGGAGGTTGCTGTGTGTGAGCCCACGGTGGGTAGGTTTGCTATTTCTGGTGAGAGAGACAAACACAAGCATATTCAGAGAACTAAATGGTTTCCTGGCTGCTGCACCTGGATTCCGGAGAAGTAGATCTTGAGTGTGAGTTTCTAAAAAATGAGATAAGTTAATGGTCTGTAATCTCGGCTACTCAGGAGGCTGAGGCAGGAGAATCGCTTGAACCCGGGAGGTGGAGGTTGCAGGGAGCCAAGACCACACCACTGCACTCCAGCCTGGGCAACACAGTGAGTGAGATTCCGTCTCAAAAAAAAAAAAAAGTTAATTGGTAGAGTGAACTTTTCCTACTGAATGGGGCCTTGAAGGCATCATGGGGCATGGCAAATGGGTTGGAGTTGCCAGGCCTTGATCGGATGACTGGTGGAAACTGGCCGTGGGCTTTGAGCTGTACTTCTTGTCAGACTCTTCCCTGTGGATTACAGAAGAGCACTTATATCTCCCAAACACACATTTGCTAAAAACAACAACAAACCAAAAACCAAAAACAAACAATCAATCAAACAAACAAAACACTAGAAGAAAAGGGTAAGGAAGCAGGGCACCAGATAACCAGGTTGTCTTTGAGTGTGCAGAATGTGTGGCTGAGTGTGAGCATGTCATCTCCCGGAGGGCAGAATGCCTGAGGACAGTCCTACGTGGCCTGTGCAGTTAATACAACTGTCACAATTTTCTCAGTTACCTGCTCACTGCCCAGAGAGGACACGGTAAGCGTCACCTGGACTTCTTGGCACTTTAGGGGTTAGACAGTCACCTCGCAACAAGCCGAGGTTTCTTTTCTGAATCATTCCCTGTTATAATTCAGCATTAGGGTTCTTGGTTGTGAATTAAAAAAAGAAAAACAAGCAGAAGGCAAATTGATTGGAAGGGTATTTGGTAGCTCTTTGCTATCTGTGGGTAGTTGAGCACACCAGTCTGAGCACAAACAAAGGTCGGCAAGGCCCAGCGACATCCTACTCTGGGTGCTCTGGGCTTAGGGTGTTGCTTCTGGGGTCTCACCGTTGGATGCTACTGTCCCTGGAAACTTCTATCACACGAATGGCCTCCTGACAACCTCTAACTGATCCTGGACTTTGCTGCATGGACAGGGAATTAAAACCTGAGTGGAAGCCTCTGATTGGCTGTGCTCAGGTCACATGTCCTTGCTGAGGAAGGAGGGAAGGGAACCATGTTCCCCCCTTTGGCTCCCTTAATAAGGGAACCTGTCTCCTGCCTAATTCTGAATGGCCCCAAATGCCAAGTAACTACCATGTTTTTTGACCTTCCAGACCCGACTTTCAGACACATTTTGCTCCCCGGCGCTGCCCACCTTTGGTTTCACAGCAGTTCTGAGGCCTGAGAAACTGAGGAGTTTTTCTGGCCACTTTTGGGAGAAGCCATCTTTTAAATTCTTGATCAGTTTCTTCAGCCCCTTCCCTGGAAACAGACACCATTTCTCTTTGAGTGAAAAGAGAAGTCATTGCCTCTCTGTGAAGGGGATTCCACTTCCTCTGAGAGAGGTTCCTGTCAATAGCCTCTTCTTGTCTTATATTGTGTACATCAGAGGCAGTGAATTGAGCAGGAGGAAAGGGGCCACTTAGTCTCTGAGTGTTTCAGTTTTTTCCTGCTTTGACAAATGGCAGAAATCATACTGTCTCATGGATTAGGGCTCAAGTTAAAACACTCAGTGCCACTTAGACTATTCTTTTCTTTTTCTTTTTAAACAGGTTTATAATTGACATACAAAAACTGCACATATTTAATGTATCCAATTTGATGAGTTTGAACATATGCATGCCCCTTTGACACCATTACCACAACCAAGGTAATAGACACAGCTGTCATCTCAAAAGTTCACTTGTGTCCCCCCATTCCTTTTTTTTAAGGGAAAGAACACTTAACAGGAGACATACCCTCTTAATAAATTTTTAAGTGCATAATACAGTATTGTTGACTGTGCAATGCTGTACAGCAGATCTCTAGAACTAATTCACTTGTATAACTGTAACTTTATACCCATTGGGCAACGACTCCCCATTTCCCTTCCCCTTGGCCCCTGGCAACCACCGTTTTATTCTTTGCTTCTATGAGCCTATTTTAGATACCTCATCTAAGTGGAATCATGCAGTATTTGTCCTTCTGTGCCTGGCTTAATTCACTTAGCATAATGTCTTCCAGGTTCATCCATGTTGTCGAAAATGGCAGGGTTTCCTTCTTTTCTCAGGCTCAAAAATTCTATTGTATGTGTGTACCACATTTTCTTTATCCACTCATCTCTTGATGGACATATGGGTTGTTTCCATAACTTGGCTCTTCTTTTTTTTTTTTTTTTTTTATTATACTTTAGGTTTTAGGGTACATGTGCACAATGTGCAGGTTTGTTACATATGTATCCATGTGCCATGTTGATTTCCTGCACCCATTAGCTCGTCATTTAGCATTAGGTATATCTCCTAATGCTGTCCCCGCTCCCCCCACCCCCCACCCCCCACCCCACAACAGTACCTGGAATGTGATGTTCCCCTTCCTGTGTCCATGAGTTCTCATTGTTCAATTCCCACCTATGAGTGAGAGCATGCGGTGTTTGGTTTTTTGTCCTTGCGATAGTTTACTGAGAATGATGTTTTCCAGTTTCATCCATGTCCCTACAAAGGACACGAACTCATCATTTTTTATGGCTGCATAGTATTCCATGGTGTATATGTGCCACATTTTCTTAATCCAGTCTATTGTTGTTGGACATTTGGGTTGGTTCCAAGTCTTTGCTATTGTGAATAGTGCCGCAATAAACATACTCTTCTTAATCTTGTTGCAGTGAACACGGGAGTGCGGATATCTTTTCAAGATCCTGTTTTCAATTCTTTTGGGTGTATACTCGGTAGTAGGGTTGCAAATTAAAAGTGGAACACTCACAGACCATTATTTTCTTGACCCTTTGGTGCATTTACTTTGGGTTGCCTAGGAACTCCTCCGTCTATGGGTTTACCTTGTAGAGTCAGAGGGGATGATTGGGGAACCTGCATGGAGATGTGAGTTTTGAGCCTCTTTGGAATTCAAAAAATACTGATTTACCAGAACAAGAAAATTTGGCTCTGGCCCCAATACAGGCTGAGAAAGTTCATCTTTTTAAAAGGGGCCAGTTCTCGATTAGTTAGGGTACTGGAATGGTCCAGGGAGGGATAACTCAGGCCACTTGCTTTGCTTCCTTCCCTTTCTTTCTGTCTGATCTTTGGCCAGTTCATGGCTTTCTAATCCTGCCACTGGGGGATGAAGGAAGATTAAACTTGTCCCATTGCCTTTACATGTTATGAGCTCTCCAGAAAAAGTTTGCATGGGAATGGCTGAAGATGTGGTAAGTTAAAGCAAAATCCATACACAGTTTACTATCCATGTCTTTCTGCTACCCTGCAAATTTTCTTCCTCTCCATGTAATCTCTTTATTGCAGCCTAGGAAATTTGTCAAGGGCTCCACGACCAGGGTCTTTAGGAAACTCCAAAGACCTGAGATTTCACCAGCAGAAATGACAGCCGTTCCAAAAACAGAAAGGAGGTAATTTCTTGTGTTTCAAATTTCCCCAAAGGTGAGAGTTAAGACTCACTCTCAAGATCTTTATGGCTCATAGGTAATGAGAGGAAGGGGTAACATTTTAACAGATCACATTCCCAAGGCCAGTTCAACGGGAGGACTGGAATTTGGGGAGGCTGCAGGGAGCAGGACTTTGGTGCCGTAATCACTGGTTACCCTGTAATAGTATCACAGGAGACTTTCCTGGTTACTGAGGAACAGAACTGTAGCTGATTTTCAGCCCAAGACTTGGTGGGTTCTGTGGAGTCCAGCATTCAAAGCGCTACCATCAAGTGTGACTTCAGTGTCACAGGCAGATGGTGTCACCAAGGCATAATGTCTCCTGACCTGTGGCTCTGCTCTTCCTCCTTTCTCTTCCTCTCTCCCCTTCCCTGGGGGCCTGTGGTCCAGAGCCGCATTCCTTTGTTATCACACTTCCTTCCACAGACTGCACAGGCCTGTTCAGGACACCAAGCTGTGTGAAAGCGCTCCAGGCTGGTGGGAACACCGCTCCCCGAAAGAATCTGACTTGTTTCAGAAGCTTGTCTTCTGGCACCTGCTCTTCCAGAGAAAAAGTCTGCAGCAAGAGGATAAAAGAGGCAATCCAGGGGTGTGTGAGACGGAGCCAGTTACATGCATCTCAGCCCAGGGAGGGAGTGAGGAGGGAATGAATGTGGCCTAAGTCCCTCACCTGCAATGTGTAAGAGATAAATGAACCTGCTCACCCTCCCTCTCACCCAGCCACACTCAGGGTCATTTGCTGTAGCCCAGGTGGCTGCGGCTTGGGTGGGGTTGCCAGGTGGAATAATGGTCACGCACAGCTGCCCCTCCACAGGGGCTGAGCCCAGGGTGGCTTCACTGGAAGAGGGTGTGGGACAAGCTGGGTATCCTGGCTGACATCTCTGCTAGCTGTCGGAAAGTTGAGTGAGGGATGGGGTAGCTGTATCTGTGTGTGTATATGTGAGAGAGTGTGTGTTTTCTGGGTGCTCATATGTGTTTGTTTCAGATGGATGTGTGTGGGTTTGAGGCCAGGGGAATGGTGAGTTGGGGCAGCCCTGGGGGCAGGGAGGGGTGGGTGTGAGCAGGGGGAGTGAAGTGGCTCAGCAGGAACAGGGGAGGCATGCGGAACATGGGTGGCATGAGAGCTGACGCTACGACTGAATGGATTTTGAAAGGTCTTTGTCTGCCTCAATTAAAAGGATAGATCCTTTTTTTCTTTAATGCTGAATAAATTTTTTTTCCCTTTTTTCTTTGGTTCTTTTCATGTAACAATTTGTCAAACTCTGTCAAAAACAAACACAAACGGAAAAACCCAAAAGTCTTCTCGAATGGGTTCAAGGTGCAGGAGGCACAGCTGAGCTGTGGGGAGCAGCGATGCGGGAGGCGGGTGCTCGGCAGACTCTGGACCTGCTCTTGGGGCTGCTGGCCCCCCTCCTGCCCATGCGGCCAGGGCAGCCCTTTGGGGAAGCTGTGCTGTGGCTTCATCTTTTGTTTTGGCTTCTATTGGCATATTCTTTTGTTCTCTTTAACTGCATCCAATCAAATTGGCACATCTGAGGTTCGGGAAGATGGTTTGGAGCCATTCCATTACTCTGTCTATCGAATTCTGGGATTTCTGCTTCCTGCCCTGTCCTGTCTTCTGTCCCCAGCTCACCCGGCCCCTACCGACGTCATGCTTTATCAGCTTTCCACTGTGCGTGTAACTCTGCCTGGCATTTGGTATTGGGGTGGGTGTGGTGCTTTGAGAGAGGCACAGCAGAACTACCGAGAGAAAGGATGGTGTTTTCCCATTCAGACCCTCATTCATCCCCTACTTTCTCTATTTTGCAGGTGTAGAACATTGAGTTATGGAGGTCCAAGGTAAACTGCATGGCTACTTTAACGAACCAGGAATAAGTGTGGCTTTCTGATTCCTCATTTGGTTCTTGGAACACTTATTTCCTTTTCTCACCCAATTTTAGCTACTCAGGGACAGTAGAATCATAAAATTTCACAGTTGGAGGGATGCTTAAAGAACATTAGCATACAGGGGTCTTCAAACAGTGATGTGGAGAAACCCCTCAGAAGTCACCCACTGCACCTCTCAGGGCAGCGCCATGCTTACTGATTTTGTAGCTCGAGCTTTGGCAAGTTGGGAACCCCTCTGGTGTATTTCATGCACCTTTCATATGTAAAATATGAGTAAAATAAACCAGTCAATTAAAAGAAAAAATACCAGACACAAACATTTTCAATCAAGAGCCCTACTTACTTATTCACTACTTAAAAAAAAACCCACACTGAAGCCCTAATATTTTAATATTTAGGTGACATTTATCAAAACAAGAATTGAAAATGCTTTACATAATCCTGGGGGAAAACAATCTGAAGTTTTTTTTTTTATATAAAATGCTTTTTTGGGGGGGCGGAATAAGATAAGATTGTTATTCCTATAAATGAACAAAGCATAGGACAAGCTTCATTTTTATATTCTTAAGAACATAGACTGGGCGCAGTGGCTCATGCCTGTAATTCTAGCACTTTGGGAGGCTGAGGAGGGTGGATTGCTTGAGCCCAGGAGTTTGAGATCAGCCCAGGCAACATGATGAAACTCTGTCTCTACCAAACAAACAAACAACAACAAAAAATTAGCCTGACGTGGTGGTGCGTGCCTGTAGTCCCAGCTACTCGGGAGCCTGAGGTAGGAGGATCACTTGAACTGGGGAGATGGAGGTTGCAGTGAGCCTAGATCATGCCACTGTACTCCAGCCTGGGTGACAGAGCCAGACCCTGTCTCAAAATAAAAAACAAAAAGCTAACCAAAAGCAAACCATAAATGGTGGTGACATAGTCACAGAAGATAAGGTTTAAATGTTGAATACCAATGTTAAGGCTGATGATTAAACAACTTCATTAGGGACAAGTGATTTTCTTCGGGTGTTGAAAGTAAGTCTGGGATGACAAACTGGTGAAAGAAGGGCTTGGTGATCACCTGGTGTTATTTCCCATCATCACTTCTTCTCTGCTAGAAATACTTGGCTGTTGTGATTCTCACCTGAAAGATCTCACTTGGCCTCCAAGAAAGGGGATGGGTAGCCACATTTAAAACAAAACAAAACAAAAAACAGTTAGAGAATCCTCTTTGAAGCTCATCTATGCAACTGTGGAGTAAAATCTAATTTCAACATATTCTAATGTTTCAAGCAATGGCTTGAAACAATTGAGAATTCTTTAAATTTTAGACCCCAGAGAATATCAGCATTCTGTTCACCCATTCCATCTACCTATCTATTTTACCTTTCATTAATTCTTAGTCCATCTGTGCTGCTATAACAGAATGCCTCAGATTGGACAATTATAACAAATAGAAATGTATTGGTTCACAGTTATAGAAGCTGGGAAGTCCAATTCCAAGGGGCCAGCATCTGGTGAGGGCCTTCTTACTGGGTCGAAATGTGGCAGAAGGCATCGTATGGCAGAAGGGCAAGGGAAGGGTGAGAGAGGGCAAGAGAGAGGGCTGAACTCATCCTTTATAGGGAACCCACTCTCATTAATGGCATTACTCCATTCACAGACAGAGCCCTCATGGTCTAATCACCTCTTAGGGGTCCCACCTCTCAACACTGTTACAATGGCAATTTGTAAGTTTCAATACAAGTTTTGGAGGGGACAGACATTCGAGCCATAGCAAATTCCTTCACTTGTTCAAAAACTGTTGGAATCTAGGAAACTTTCAACATAGAATTTGGAGGAACCATACAGATTGTCTGGTTCAGAGGTTGCAAACTATTTTCTGGGGTGGGAGTAAAGAGAGAGAGAGAGAGAGAAAGAGAGAAAGAGAGAGAGAGAAAGAGAAAGGGGAAGCAGGTGGTGCCAAGTAAATGTCTTTGGGCTCCCCAGCCCTGCCTCAACCAGAGAGGCCACCCTGTGGTTGTCTGCTCACAGTACACTGGCCTGGTAGAGCTTTGTAAACTACAGGCACTGATGCAAGCAGGCCTCACTCTGATTAAGTCATGTTTTTCAAGCTTTTATTTAGCAATGGAATTATTTTTTTTTCTCCACAAGGTAGTATCTACATTATTTATACTATATATTACATGTGATAAAATATATGTGATAAATAAAATATAGAAAATAATGTAAAACCAGTATGGACCTGATGGAAGAAAGGGTGGAGGGTCAGACTCCTGTCAACTTTGCTTTCCTTGGTCTTCTCAGATTCTTTATATAACTTTAGGTTTCAGGGGACACAGCCTGGAAACCATTACTCTAGACGACGGGTATGTACAGAAAAGGTTTTGTGTAAGTGGGGTCTTTGCAGATGAATGAACATCTTATTTGCCCAAGGGGACCCTCTGTGTGTTTGGCTGCAAACTGTAAACAGACTCATGAAGGAATACTTTAGGGAGACTGTGAAGTTGCATTTCTAATCAGGAAGTATAGCTGGAGCCCCTGAGAAGCAGAGGGGTAGATGGGCCAGCTTGTTTAGGATCAGCAGGTTACTGGGTACAGCCTGTGGTGAAACTCATTGTGAAAGTGAGTGAATGTGTCGATGGAAACACGAAGCCAAGCTGAATGCCGCCCGAGGCACTAAGCTAGCGGTAGCTCCAGCAAATCCCCAGGATGATGTTGGTGTGTACGTGGCATGGAAAGACTTCAGGTCACCACCAGTGCCCTCAAAAGTCCATTTTCTGACACTAAGTCCAATGATTTGCTCTTTTTGCCCCTGCCTCCGGCTCTGTCTCCTTCCATTGGCCCCATTCTGCACCTGTCCCACAGGCAGGCAGTGGCATCCTCAGCTCCTGGACCGCTGGGGCCACCAGGTCAGCTGGCCCTTCACCCTTGCTTGGACATTCAGTTTGTATGCTGAAATCAGGATTCCTGAGTGACATGAGGTCAGGCCCAGGGAGGAGAGTCACAAGGAAGTGGTGGAATTCCATAGGTGGATGTTGAAGAAAGTGTTTGGTTCCAGCTGGGGACGAGAGAGCAATGAGATTTTTAATTTTTTAATCCAACTATAAGATTTTCTGAATTAAAACTACCTGATATGCTTTGGATGTTTGTCCCCTCCGAATCTCATGTTGAACTGTGATCCCTAGTGTTAAAGGTGTGTTCTGGTGGAAGGTGTTGGATCACAGGGTGGACCCCTTGCCAATGGCTTAGCGTCTTCCCCTTGGTTGAGTGCGTTCTCAAGTAGTTCACACCAGATCCGACTGTTTAAGAGTCTGGGACCTCCTCCCCCTCTCTCTTGCTTCCTCTCAAGCCATGTGACAAGACTACTCCCACTTTGCCTCCCACCACGATTGGAAGCTTCCTGAGGCCTTCACCAGAGGCAGATACTGGCACCATGCTTCCTATACAGCCTGCAGAACCATGAGCCAATTAAACCTCTTTTCTTACCCAACCTCAAATATTCATTTATAGCAGTGCAAATGGACTCCTACACCACCTTCGGAGATTTTGTGGCTCATCCGATTGCTGCTTTTTACTCTAGGGAAATCTTCGAACACCTCAGGTTGTCAGTGGCCACATCTGTACAATGGGCTACTGGAAATGTGCTCACCTTCAGAAGGTGCTATTTCAAACCCACACATTTGCCCTGAGCCGTCTGCTTTCTAGATGGCCCATCTTGTAGCAACTCATAGATGACTTTTTCAGATGCTTGGTTGGGGGCGGGGTTAAGACTGTGCTTTGAGAATAGACTTTTTCCCTGTGGGAAACTGAAAGGCTTGTGGTGTAATGATCCCTGGCCTGGGGCCTCCTTTGCACAGTTAATTAATTCCAACGACAAATATTTACTGTGCATCGAGCATAGCAGGCAGTGCCCTGACTGATTAAGATGATCTGATATGGTAATGCAGGGTGGGTTTGAGAAATTAATGATTTTAAAATGTAGTTAGCAACCTAAGGTTCTGGAGGGACAATGCCAGACATTCTTCTGGTGTTCAAACCGTCCCAGACTGGGAAGGAACTGGTCCGTGATGTCTGCCTGGGCTGCTTTGCCTCTGCTCCATAGCTCAGGGAAGGGGCAGCTCTTGGCTCTCCGCCAGTGTTTGTAATCCGCACAGCAGGCTCCCATGTCTTCTGGGTGGGCCTGCATCTTTTGTTACATATTTGTCCCCGAATCCAGACCACTTCTGAGCTCTCCGGGGAGAATGTGCCCAAGAGCTGTTCAGTGGGGTGGGCAGGCTGGTGGAAGTCCTCAAGCCTAATTTGTTCCGCTTCCCTTCAGCCCTTCAGCCCTAATTCATTTGTTTGTATTTGGGGGGAAAAATCTCTCATTATTGTCTATCCTTTATTTCCTGGAATTCAACATGAAAGTTGTCATTGTTTTAGTTTGTGGCCTCCAAAGAAATAAACCATTTGAGCAACAACTGCAACAATAGCAACAATTCTTCATGGCATGGGCGTCAGACCGGTTGACTTTGGAATCTGGGTGTCCATTTTGTTAGAATTGAATGTGCACTGGGTTTGGGGTGGGTATGAGGGAGGCTGTATTTATTTTTGAACTTCTTTCGCCCATAATGAAAACCAGCTGCCTCTCCAACAAGTGCATTACTCTTCCCATAGAAAGCCTCATGGACAAACTGAAGCTACAGGGGTGGCAAGTCACATAAACTGATGTTTCTAATTTAATCTAGTGAGCTTCACCCTCTGTCTCTCGGTCCTCCAGTCCTTGCTCGTGGGTTGATGGACACCTTCTCTCCTTCTGTACTTGTGGAACCTAGAGGCACTTTCAGTTAGTGGAGGAGAAATGTGTCGCTTCTCCCCACTGATTCGCCGGGGTGGACATGGAGGGGACCTCCCCACCCTGGGAAAGGTGGCCCCATTCAGCTTGAGTCTGGAGTGAGACCAAACTTTCCTGCCTGTTGCATACAACTTCAACTCCAAGTCCAAGCTAGGCCCATTATTTTGGCTGCTGGGAGAACATTCCTTCACATGTGCTGATGCATCAGGGTATCTCCAGCTTCCTTTTTGCTGGAGGGGTGGCACTGAGTTAAAATCCTTCCCTAAGTGTATGGGCAGACGAGTAGGAGGGCTGAGGTGCAGGAAACGTAGCCGAGTGGAGAGCAGGCTGGCAGACAATGCTGTGCTGGCCACCTCTGTGGGTTTGGCCACAGGAGAATGCAAAAGAATGATTTACTAGGTGCTTCCTCACCTCTCATGGATGGTGCCGGGAGATGATGGAATGCACTTTTTTTCCTGTAACAGAATGCTTTTGGCAGAGACATTTCCCAGTTATTAAAAAGCGGGGCAGTGAGGTGAGCTATAAATGCAAACCTCCATATAGGAAAATCCAGAAGAAGTGAGTAAGGACGAGGTGATGCAGTGGAGATTGCGGGGAGAAAGAAAAGATTAAACATAGGCGAAGAGAAGAACAATGAAGCTGTGTTGAGATTGAATGGGAGAGAGTGAGAGTTCTGAAAAGGCAAGAAAAACATCAGCAATGGAGTCACAGAAAGCTCAGGCGTAACTTTGCTCCTTGCCCGCAGTGTAGAAGCAGATAGAAGGTTGGGGAGGGGTTGACTAGGCAGGTTGAATTTGTAGGTCGGTGGAAGAAACAGCAAGAATGAGAAAAAGGAGCTCAGGGATGCTTAGGTCATTGGACACCCTTGAAGCTGTGGGTAATGTGCATTGCAGAAAGATTTGGGCGAATTTCCGTAGAACCAATTTGAGAACATGATATGGTGTGTCTTGACTCTTTACGCGGGGACGTGCCCTGTAGGACCAGAGAAATGTGCACAGCTGAGCCTTTACAGCTATATCCAGTTTCCATGGAGTTCTCGTTCTTTCCTGGTTCCCATAACGCTTGTCTGTGTTGAAATATATTTACCTCTTGATATTCTATTCAGCATAGTGAATTGTTCCTATTATTCACTGAGTTCTTTTTAGTGTATTTTCTCATTCTTTACAAGTCTGAGATTCTTAGGGACAAGGAGAGTGGCTTGTATTTCTTTTGTGTTATTCACAGTCTTGCAGAGTGGTGAGCAAAGGGTAGGTGGAGAGAGCGTGAAATTAAATCAGACCTAAAGCTGCCTCCTACATATTTCAGGTTTGGCCTGGAGGTTTCTGCACACCCAGCCAACTGCCACCTAACAGGAAGTGTAAACACACTGTAACCTCCTAGTAACAAGTCACTGAGTCTCAGCCAGTCATAGGCGGTAACTGTTCAAACCCTGCTCAAATCAGGCAAACACTGAACTGTAACCAATCTGGCTGTTTCTGCACCCCACTTCCACTTTCTGTACATCACCTTCTGTCTCCTGTCTGTAAATGTTATCTGACCCTGTGGCAGCCCTGTGGTTGCTCTGAACTCGTTCTGGTTCTGGGGGCTGCCCGATTCGTGAACTGTTCTTTGCTCAGTTGAACTCTTAAATTTGACTTGTCTGAAGTTTTTCTGTTAACAATGGACAGTGCTGAAATGAGGACTCTGTAGGAGAAAACCAGCCAGCCAGGCTGCCCCTTCCCACCTCTCACTTCCTTCCCATATTTATTGAATGCTTACTGTGTGCCATGCCCTGTTCTAGGCCGTGGACACGAGCAGTCAACAGACAGACTAGCTCTGGCGAAGCTTCCATGTCAATGAGAGAGAAAGGCAGGACAGCAGAAGGAACGCACGCGCAAATGCTCCAAGCAGGGATCGGTGCTACCAGGGTGAGAAGGGGAGAGAGGGCCAAGGGGCTGCAGGAGAGGGTGTGTGACCGCAGTTTATGCAAGGTACAGGGAATGTCCTTTTTTTTCCAATGTCAGTGACGCTTGCTTAGAGACCTGAATGAAACAGGAGGCTCTTTGGTGGAGGAGCCATGCTCACGGGAGCAGGGAGGTGCTGAGGAGAAAGGTGCCAGTGTGCTCAGAGGACAGGGAGGAGGCTGTGGGCTGGAGTGGAGTCAGGAGGGGTGGATGAGATCAGAGAGGGAACAGGGGCTGGACCACCGCAGTTCTTGTAGTCACAGCAAGTGAGGATATAGGATCCTGCTCTGGGTGAGGTAGAAGCTTCGGGGTGGAGGATGGACTGAGACCACTAGGGCTGAAAGAGTCGAGAGGCAGGAATGGGTGGTAGCCTGGGCCAGGTGGGCATGGCTGAAATGAAAGAAGTGATTGCATTTTGGATCTGTTTGGAAGATGGAGCTGACAACATTCGCCCATCTGAAGAATGAAAGAAGGAGGGGAGTTGAGGATGACTCAGGGTTTTTGGCTTTGTCAGAAGATGTGTTTAGCTTGAGCTTTGGGACTTGACAAGTTGTTGTGCAAAGGAAGCACTGGAATGAGCCTACACCTTGATTTCCTCAGTGACTTGCTGGAACGGTGTGTACATGCATGGTTGTTGCCAAGCTCTGCCTCAGGTCAGATGAGGATGCCGAGGTAACAGGCTTGGAGGAGTTATTCACTCCACAAATGTGTATAGAGTATCCATTACGGAAGGGTTCTAGATGATATTTTAAGTTGTTTTGCCTCCTTTATCCAGACAGAGTCTGCTATTGTATTGGGACCAGAACTCATTCTGAGTTAAAAAAAAAGAGTCTAATCCAATTCCACTTCATTTTTGCTGCAGGGTGGCCAGGGCAGTTTATTTTATTTTGAGTTCCAGGGTACATGTGCAGGATGTACAAGTTTGTTACACAGGTAAACGTGTGCCATGGTGGTTTGCTGCACCTGTCAACCCATCACCTAAGTATTAAGTCCCACATGCGCATGCATTAGCTATTTTTCCTGAGGCTCTCTCTCGCCTGTCCTCCTGCCATCTCCGCAACAGGCCCCAGAGTGTGTTGTTTCCCTCCCTGTGTCCATGTGTTCTCATTGTTCAGCTCCCACTTATGAGTGAGAACGCGTGGTGTTTAGTTTTCTGTTCCTGCTGTAGTTTGCTGAGGATAATGGCTTCCAGCTCCATCCATATCCCTGCAAAAGACATGATCTCGTTCATTTTTATGGCTGCATGGTATTCCGTGGTGTATATGTGCCACACTGACTTCATCCAGTCTATCATTGATGGGCATTTGGGTTGAGTCCATGTCTTTGCTATTGTGAATAGTGCTGCAATGAATATATTTGTGCATGTATCTTTATAATAGAATAAGTTATATTCCTTTGGGTATATACCCAGTAATGGGATTGCTGGGTCAGATGGTATTTCTGGTTCTAGGTTTTTGCGGAGTCACCACACTGTCTTCTACAACAGTTGAACTAATTTACATTCCCACCAACAATGTAAAAGTGTTCTTATCTCTCCTCAGCCTTGCCACCGTATGCAATTTCTTGACTTTTTAATAATTGCCTTTCTGACTGGTGTGAGATGGTATCTCACTGTGGTTTTGATTTGCCCTTCTCTAATGATCAGTGATGTTAAGGTTTTTTTTCGTATGTTTATTGGTCACATAAATGTCTGTTTTTGAGAAGTGTCTGTTCATATCCTTTGTCCACTCTTTAATGAGGTTGTTTGGTTTTTTCCTTGTAAATTTGTTTAAGTTCTTTGTAGACTCTGGATGTTACACCTTTGTCAGATGGAGAAGTTGCAAGACAGGTTGCAAACATTTTCTCCGTTCTATAGGTTGTCTATTTGCTCTGATGATAGTTTTTTTTTTTTTTGAGATGGAGTCTCACTCTGTCACCCAGGCTAGAGTGCAGTGGCATGATCTTGGCTCACTGCAACCTCCGCCTCCCGGGCTCAAGCGATTCTCCTGCCTCAATTTCCCAAGTAGCTGGGATTACAGGCATGCACCATCACACTTGGCTAATTTTTATATTTTTAGTAGAGACGGAGTTTCACCATGTTGGCCAGGCTGGTCTCGAACTCCTGGCCTCAGGTGATCCACCTACCTCGGCCTCCCAAAGTGCTGGGATTACAGGCGTGAGCCACCGAGCCTGGCCTGATGATAGTTTCTTTTGCTGTGCAGAAGCTTCTCTTTAGTTTAATTAGATCCCATTTGTCAGTTTCGGCTTTTGTTGCAATTGCTTTTGACATTTTTGTCATGATATCTTTGCCGGTGCCTATGCCTGAATGATAGTGCCTAGATTTTCTTCTAGGGTTTTTTTATAGTTTTGTGTTTTACATGTAAGTCTTTAATCCATCTTGAGTTAATTTTTGTCAAAAGTATAAGGAAGGGGTCCAGTTTCAATATTCTGCATATGACTAGCCAGTTCTCCCAGCATCATTTATTAAACAGGGCATCGTTTCCCCATTGCTTGTTTTTGTCACGTTTGTTGAAGGTCAGATGGTTGTAGATGTGCAGTCTTATTTCTGAGTTCTCTGTTCCATTCCATTGGCCTATGTGTCTGTCTTTGTACCAGTACCATGCTGTTTTGGTTACTGTAGCCTTGTAGTATAGTTTGAAGTTGGGTAGTGTGATCCCTCCAGCTTTGCTCTTTTTGCTTAGGGTTGTCCTAGCTATATGGGCTCTTTTTGGTTCCATATGAATTTTAAAATAGTTTTTTCTAATTCTGTGAAAAATATCAATGGTAGTTTGTTGGGAATAGCATTGTATCTATAAATTACTTTGGGCAATATGGCCATTTTCATGATACTGATTCTTCCTATCCATGAGCATGGAATGTTTTTCCATTTGTTTGTGTCCTCTGTTATTTCCTTGAGCAGTGGTTTGTAGTTCTCCTTGAAGAGGTCCTTCACTTTCCTTGTTAGCTGTGTCCCTAGGTATTTTATTCTCATTGTGGCAATTGTGAATGAGAGTTCATTCATGATTTGGCTCTCTGCTTGTCTATTGCTGGTATGTAGGTATGCTTGTGATTTTTGCACATTGATTTTGTATCCTGAGAGTTTGCTGAAGTTGCTTATCAACTTAAGAAGCTTCTGGGCTGAGATGATGGGGGTTTTATAGATATAGAATCATGTCATCTGCAAACAAAGATAATTTGGCTTCCTCTCTTCCTATTTGAATACTCTTTATTTCTTTCTCTTGCTTGATTGCCTTGGCCAGAACTTCCGATAGTACATTGAATAGGAGTGATGAGAGAGGGCATCCTTGTCTTGAGCTGGTTTTCAAGGGGGAATGCTTCCAGCTTTTGCCCATTCAGTATGATATTGACTGTAGGTTTGTCATAAATAGCTCTTATTATTTTGAGGTATACCTAGGTATACCTTCAATACCTAGCTTATTGAGAATTTTTAACATGAAGTGATGTTGAATTTTATTGAAGGCCTTTTCTGCATCTATTGAGATAATCATGTGGTTTTGTCTTTAGTTCTGTTTATGTGATGAATTATGTTTATTGATTTGCATGTGTTGAATCAGCCTTGCATCCTGGGGATGAAGCCGACTTGATTGTGGTGGATAAGCTTTTTGATGTGCTGCTGGATTTGGTTTGGCAGTATTTTACTGAGGACTTTTGTGTGGATATTCATCAGGGATATTGGCCCGAAATTTTCTTTTTTTGTTGTATCTCTGCCAGAGTTTGGTATCAGGATGATGCTGGCCTCATAAAATAAGTTAGGGAGGAGTCCCTCCTTTTCAATTGTTTGGAATACTTTCAGAAAAAATGGTACCAGCTTCTCTTTGTACCTCTGGTAGAATTCAGCTGTGAATCTGCCTGGTCCTCGGCTTTTTATTTGTTTGGCTGATAGGCTATTTATTACTGCCTCAATTTCAGAACTCATTATTGGTCTATTCAGGGATTGAATTTCTTCCTGGCTCAGTCTTGGGAGGGTGTATGTGTCCAGGAATTTATCAGTTTCTTCTAGGTTTTCTAGTTTATGTGCATAGAGGTGTTTATAGCATTCTCTGATGGTTGTTGTATTTCTGTGGGGTCAGTGGTGATATCCCCTTTATCATTTTTTATTGTGTCTATTTGATTCTTCTCTCTTTTCTTCTTTATAATTCTGGCTAGTGGTCTATTTTAGTAAATTTTCAAAAAACCAGCTACTGGATTTGTTGATTTTTTGAAGTGTTTTTCATGTCTCTATCTCCTTCAATTCCCAGTGCACTTTAAATAGATGTTATTTTTGAGAACGATTTTAGGTCACAGCAAAATTAAGGGGAAGATGCAGACTTCTCATACAGCCCCTGTCCCCACACATGCACAGCCTTCCCCACTATCAGCATCCCTCAGACTGGCACTTTTTTTAGAACAATTGAGGAACCTACAATGACACATCATTATCACCCAAAATCCATAGTTGGCATTACAGTTCGCTCTTCGAGTCATGCATTCCATGGGTTTGCATAAATGTATAATGATGTGTACCCATCATTATAGTATCAGAAAGAATGGCTTCATTGCCCTAAATATCTCCTGTGCTTTCCCTATTAACCCTTCCCTCCCATTAATCCCTTGTAACCACTTATCTTTTTACTGTCTCTATAGTTTTGCCTTTTCTAGAATATCATATATTGGAGTCATATAGAATGTAGCCTTTGCAGATTGGCTTATTTCACTTAATACACTAAAGGGTCCTCCATATCTTTTTGTGACTTGATATCTCATTTCATTTTAGTGCTGAATACAATTCCATTGTTGGGATGTACCACAGAATTTTTATCCCTTCAACTACTGAAGGACATCTTGGATGCTTCCAAGTTTTGGCAATTATGAATTAAGCTGCTGTAAACAGGTTCTGAGTGGACATAAAGTATTTAACTCATTTTGGTAAATACCAAAGAGTGTAACATACTTTTACCATATAGTTGCTGGATTATGTGGTAAAAGTATGTTTAGTTTTCTGCCAAACTGCCTTCCACAGTGGCTATACTACTTTGCATTCCCACCAGCAATGAATGAGAATTCCTGTTTCTCCACATCCTTGCCAGCATTTGGTGTTGTCAGTGTTCTGGATTATTCACCATTTTAATAGGTGTTTAGTGGTATCTCATTATTTTAATTTGCAATTACCTAATTATATGATGTTGAGCTTCTTTCTATATACTTATTTGCCATCTGTATATGTTCTTTGGTGAGGTGTCTGTTTAGATCTTTTGCCCATCTTTTAATCAGGTTGTTCATTTTCTTATTGTTGAGTTTTAAGAGTTCCTTATATATTTTAGATAACAGTCCTTTATCTGATATATCTTTTGCAAATATTTTCTCCCAGTCTGTGGCTTGTCTTAATTCTCTCTACAGAATGTTTTGCAGAGCAGAAGTTTTCCATTTTGATGAAGTCCAGCTCATCAATTCTTTCTTTCATGGATCATGACTTTGGTGTTGTAGTTAAAAAGTCATCGCCAAAACCAAGGTCATAGGATTTCTCTTGTGTTACATCCTAAGTGTTTTAGAGTTTTGCATCTTATTGATGCACTTTAAAAACTTTCTATGGCTTCATTGAAACTCTTGACTCATTTTCCCCAATGTTCTCTCCTTCTGGCCTCTTCTTTAATGCCCCTTCCCACCCAAGTAAAGGGTAGAGATTGCATCTCAACTCCCAACAGATGTAAATTCCTATACAACAACAGATATGAAAGAATATTTAACTCTAATTAAGTCTGCTGGGAGCTGCTGGGAGACCAAGGCCAACAGGCCAGTCCTTATTTTCTGGACTGTTTTCTTCAGACCAGCTTTTCTTATTACTGTGCCTGCCATCCATGCCCTGCTCACCCCTAACCTCACTCTTAGCTTCTCTCCAATTCCATTTGAGTCGTGAATCAACTCAAATGGAGCTGGTTTTTGAATCCTTTTGGTCAAGACTTCTTGTCCCGTGCTTCTAAAATGTTGACAAAGTTCTGGAAATCACAGCTGTGAAGCCAACTCGTGTACTATGTTTCAGCAAAAAGTTCTGAAGAAGCTGTGAGCAACAGTTCCATGAAAATCTCCATCCCCTCTGTACCTACACTAAGGTTATGGGTTATGCCTGAGTGATCTCAGCATCATTTTGATCCAGTTTGCATCTAGGGACTGAATGCCAATTTCTTTCAAAATCCTTGGCTGACTGCATAAACCCAATAAAATTTGGCTTTTATTCCCAGTTGCCTTGATTTTTGGCTTTGCTTTTGTTATGCTTAAAACTTTTTTTAGGATTCCATAGGTTTAACTTTGGCTTATGTGAGTAAGTAGCCTGTTTATGCACTGTGGCCCTGAGGAACCAGAAACCCATTAGTGCAGTCACGAAAACCTTCTGAAGAACAGGATATTCATCCTGCTGAGGTAAGGTTCAAGACTGGATAACTACTGTATCCCTCAACCCAAAAGTGACTATGGCAGAAGCTGGTGCACACTTAGCTGAAAGGATGGAGTTGAAGAGGAATTATGGTATCAGCCAGGATGGGGCAGTGGTGAAGGTGGTGCTTTGGGGTGTTAAAAAATTTAATTGGGGCTGGGCATGGTGGCTAACGCTGGTAATCCCAGAAATTTGGGAGGCCAAGGTGGGCAGATCACATGAGGCCAGGAGTTTGAGACCAGCCTGGCCAACATGGCAAAACCCCATCTCTACTAAAAATACAAAAATTAGCAGGAATGGTGTTGCACATCTGTAATTCTAGCTACTTGGGAGGCTGAGGCATGAGAATCGCTTGAACCTGGGATGTGGAGGTTGCAGTAAGCCAAGATTGTGCCACTGCACTCCAGCCTGGGCAACAGAGCAAGACTCTGTCTCAAAAAAAAATTAATTGGGATGCCATTAGGCTAGGATGGCACCAGTGCCTTGGGTTCATATGTAAGCAGACTGAAGTCCAGTGCAAACAATAAAATAAGACACAAGATTTATCAGTCAGAAACCATTAGCTAAACTCAACTGGGGGCTTTCCATTGGATAATAAGACAAACACCTGGCTTTAGCTAATCAACTGATCAAGGATTTTGCTTTTGCATTCAGCCTGTAAAAGCCTCTGCTCACACTGCTAGGGTAGAGCTTGCAGAACCTCTTTCAGTTCTGAGTGCTGCCTGATTCATAAGCTGTTCTTTGCTCAGGGAAACTGCTGAATTTAATTTATCTGAAGTTTTTCTTTTAACAGGGAGGAGAAACACTGCTTCTTCCAGCAAGTTATATGAGGAGAGGACTACTAACAAAATTCTCAAGTATTATTAAAAAGGAGTATTAAAATATAAAGTACATGTGTTTAATTGGTAAGCAGATAGACAGGAATGTATTAGAAGAGAGAAGCATATAGCTTTATCAAGATTGCTCAGCAATAGCATCGAAGCAGGTAAAAGAATTCTCCCTGGGGAATGGAGGAATAGGGGAGGCTGGAGAGGGAGGGATGTGGCATGTCTTTCAGACTTGACTCTGGGGTCAACCGTAAACTGGTTCCATCAGCATCACCAGGGAGCTTAAGAATTTAGCTCAAAGAGTCTGATTTTCTGGATTGGGTTAGGATCCAGGAAACTGTTAAAATGAGTCCCCTCCCCAAATTCCCAGGTGAGGCTGATTAACATCCAGATTTATGAAGTCATTGGCTGGGGGTCTGTGACCTACAGCCTCTGGGCCCAATCCAGCCTGGAGCCTGTTTTTTATTTTATTTTTTAACTTTATAAACTTTTTTTTTGTCTTTATGTGTAGTCTTTATTTCAACTATTTATCTTTTCATTTTTTTGAGATGGAGTCTCGCTCTGTCGCCAGGCTGGAGTGTAGGTGGAGTGATCTCGGCTCACCGCAACCTCCGCCTCCCAGGCTCAAGTGATTCTCCTGCCTCAGCCTCCCAAGTAGCTGGGACTACAGGCGCCCGCCACCACACCCAGCTAATTTTTGTATTTTTAGTAGAGAAGGGGTTTCACCATGTTGGCCAGGATGGTCTCAAACTCTTGACCTCATGATCCACCTGCCTTGGCCTCCCAATATGCTGGGATTACAGGCGTGAACCACTGCACCTGACCTCAAATATTTCTTAAAACACTGTAGTTATTTCTTAGGACAAGAGCAAAGATCCCCCCCCTGCAGAAACTCAGTAACTATATACAGAGCTTTGCAGAACAGAGACAGTCACTAAAGGCTGGCTGCTGGCCAGGGAATGGCATTCTGAGTAGACTCAAGGAACAAAAAGAAACCAGGTTGGAAAGGGGCAAGCGCTCAGCTGAATTAAACTTCAGCTTCCATCAGGGCATGTCTTGTGATGCTCACAGGCTCTGTTTCTAGAAGGTTTGGGTTCAGCACAAGATTCCATTTGTCTACTTGGCTACACCCCCGGCTGAAGTGCCAAGAGGTCACTGTCACTCGTGCTCCTGGCCAGCCAAAGTCCTGCAGGAAAGAGTCCCAAACTGAGGATTAAGTTTCTCTGGAAATCATTCCTATCAGTGGCAAAGCCATAGCTGCCATGGAGCCAATTTTCCACATTGCCCAGAATTTTGGGTGCTACATTTGCTGAGCTGGCAATGCTCACAGTGACCACTGGAAGCCATAGTAGTGCTTTTGGGCTCTGCCAACTTTAAAAAATGGATACATAATATTTACACAAATTTATGGGGTACATGTGATATTCTGATACATGCACTGAATGTGTAATGATCAAATCAGGGTATTTAAGGTATCCATCACCTCGAACATTTATCATTTCCTTGTTTTGGGAACACTTCATATCCTCTCTTCTAGCTATTTTGAAATATACAATATGTCGTTGCTAACTATACTCACCCTATTGTGTTATTGAAAACTAGAACTTATTCCTTCTTTATATTTGAGACAGGGTCTCACTCAGTCACCCAGTCTGGAGTGCAGTGGTGCAATCCTAGCTCACTGCAACCTCAAACTAAATCCCTGGGTTCAAGGATTCTCCCACCTTAGCCTCCCAAGTAGCTAGAACTGCAGGCATATGCAGCTGGTTTTTTTTGTTTTTTAAAAATTTTCTGTAGAGATAAGGTCTTGCTATGCTGTCCAGGCTGGTCTCGAACTCCTGGACTCAAATGATCTTTCCGCTTTGGTCTCCCAAAGTGCTGGAGTTAGAGGTGTGAGCCACCGCGCCTGGACAGAACTTATTTCTTCTCTCTAACTGTATGTTTGTGTCCATTAACTGTCCTGTCTTTATCCCCCTATGAGTAGCTTACAGCTAAGAATGTTTTTTACATTTTTTTCTCCTTTTTTTGATGGGATTGCACAGTTTATTTCCAAACACTCAGAGGATAGGGAGTGGCCTGTGGGCTCCATCTGCCTCCCCTCCCTGCATTTGGCTGAATGAAGGACTTCTCCCCTGTCCCCCCCAACACCCTAGGCTGTGCCCGATAGAGAAGGTACTCTCACCCCCACACCGAGGAGAGACCCAGAAAGGTGAGGAGCGTGGAGGGTGGGGGGACAGAGTTCAGGTATTCACAGTTCCCCCATCTCCACCCCTGGATTACACTGTGCCAGAGCTGTGAGAGAGGATCCCACCTCTGGGATTCCTAGTGGTGTTGATAGTCCTTCTCCCACTTAGAACCTTCCAGATGAACTCCCTACTCCTTATCCCTGAAATAACAAACCAAGCCCTAAACTAAGCCCTGTAGTCTGGGCAAGGAGGGGCCTTAGCACATCACTCACCCCAGGCTCCAGGGATGGGGGTAAGCGCCTTCACCTGTGGTGAATGAGTTGGGAGCAAGTGTCTATAAGGAGAGAGGAAGGGAGAGAGCTGAGAGGACCTTGGGAGGCAGGCTTGGAGGCTTCTGACACATGAGTTCAGACAGCTCTGGCCTGTTACTCCACCCCGCCCCACACCCCAAGCCCAGAATCCCTGAGAGTCCAACTGCAAAGGCAGTATGGCCGGAGGGAGGAATGGGGGCAGGGGGAGAGCTGGGCAGGACCTTGGTCCCCCTCTCCCAGTCAGTCCTGTTCCTGGGACACATGATGCTTAGGGAGGGCCAGGAGCAGGATCAAATCCCAGCTCTTAGGCTCTGATCTTCCAGAATAGCTGAATCCTGGGGAACGTAGGGCAGACCCACCAACCCCCACGCCCCAGACGTCCCGGCCTCGGGTAGATGGTGGGAATGGGCTCTCCCAAGAGTATTAGAAAAAGCTAAAACCATTAAACACTTCCTGGGGAGAAGTGGCTCCCAGTCTCTTGCCTCCCCAAGTTATCAGTCTCCGCAGCGCCTAGCAGACAAGGCTAAGGAGGTCCCAGAGAGCCGAGGGAGGAGGGCACAGCCCCTGGGCCCAGAGAGAGGGCCCACTAGCACCGTGCAATGTTGAGGCCTCTGCAGCCTGACTGGCCCCCACGCAGGGGCCCTCCAAAGTGGGGGTGCACACTTGCTAAAGCTTCTGTGCTTTTGAAGGGAGACCCCTGCAAGGGAGTGGAGAAGGCAAAGACTTGGCTTAAGTCCAGGCAGGGGTCACAGCTGGGACCCCAAAGGGCACCCTTGGGAGTCATGATTTGAAGAATCTTCTTACCACAAACTGGCCCAGCAGAACCACACCCACAACCACCAGCACGTTCAGGATGGGACCACTGCCCAAGTCCGGGGCTGCCACCCAGCCGCCCCTCTGCGCAATCCACCGGGCGGTGCAGTGTTGCAGGATGAAGACCACGAAGCGGGTCACCAGGCCCAGAAGCCAGTCAAGCCGCGCTGTTAGACATGTAGGACCAGACAGTAGCCGAAGCCCAGGACAGCCACCACACGGCCCCAGTTGATGCCACTCTCAAACAGGCTGGAGGCGATCTTGGTGAAGTACTCGTTGGCATTCTCTGCTGTGGGCTGCAGGTGCTGCAGCATGGTCTGGAACTCCCAGTCATAGCGCCGGTTGATGTCACCCCGGTGATGGCGAGCTGCCGTCCCATCTGCCCCATGGTGCTGCTAGGTTGGAGGGGCAAGGTGACCATCTCTGGGTCGGCAGGGCCAGCTGCCCCTTCAGCCTCCTGTTCCTGCTGATGGCGGTAAAAAACGTAGCTGCGGAAAGCCCCTCCATGTCCCGGGCTACCTGCTCCTCAGAAGCAGAGGGCAGGGCAGGCTTTCCGCACTCTTGCCTGGGAGGCCCTGGGCCTTGCCCCGATGCCATTTTTCAGGTCTCAGTGGAGGCCAGTGTCAGCCTCCAGGGATCCTGGCTCAACCCGTGTGGGTCAGCAGGGCAGAGTTGAAGGTCCCAAGGGGCTGGAGGCTGCTGCTCCCAGGGGCTGAGTGGGAGCCCAGTTTCCAGGAACGGGCGTCAGTGCGTTTCTGGCATCTGGATGTAGCCTTTGCTTGTCCCTGTGTGGCCTGAGAGACCCGTGAGACTCCAGTGATCATCTGTTTTTTTACAATTTTAAAGCGTTGTAAACAAAATAAAACAAACAGGGAGCAAAAAAGAATACATGACAAAAATGTAAGTGGCCTGCAGAGCCTAACATATTTATCATACTACTTGGCCCTTTACAGAAAATGTTTGACTATCCCTGGCCTAGGTAGGGAAAATTAAATAAACAAACAAACAAACAAACAAATAAATAAATAAATAAGATTTTTCAACTGATGAAGAGGTAATGAAGTCTGCAAATTTTCTACCATGGGTCACTCTCCACACAGGCAAGGGAACCTTTGCTCTGAGTGTGATTCTTATTGGAATGGTACGCACCATCACTCTTTAAACAATGTATTGTGCCTCAGGTGCTGCAAGGTACTGCTATGCTCACATGGACCCATTAAGGCTCTGGCTACGGTAAAAATCAAATGGGCTGCCCACTAAAAGGGGTAGTTCAAATTATTTCAACTTCTCTTTTGTTTAGCTAGGGAGGGAGAAAGTAGACTAGGCCTTGGAAGTTCAGGGGAAAAAAAATACCAGTTATACAAACATAAGGCTCTGAAGCAGGCACTTGTGGTCCTGAGATGAAGGTATAACCATACTTTTTGAAATATGGCTTAGCAAATGCTGTCTTACCGTTCAGTGTACAGACCTGGACAACAGGGAGGTGGGGAGGGATCTGTTTGTGAAAGGATCTGATCCCAGAACTCTCTTGAAAAGGAAGGACGCAGCTGCCACTAGACTGGTTGCTCAGACTCAAGATAATGGCTGAGGTTGTGGGCAAGGGCTGGTGTTTGTGTCATGCGTGTCCCTGCACCTAGCTGTCCTGCCGAGGGATTATGATTTGGGAAGCGATGGTTCAGGGTGGACTGTGACAGAAGACAGGGTGGACTGTGACAGAAGATTGGTGCCCATGTGGTAGCCCCCAGCTAATGCCCACTCAGAAATCCATTCTGGCTGCAGGGGCAGATGCTGACTGCAGGGTGTGTCATCAGAGCAGCATCCTGTGAAGCTGGTGAACCATTTGGTCAAGGGCAGGGTGAATTTGGGTTGAGTAAACCCTGGAGTTCCTGGAAAACACATGGACACAATCACCTTAAGAAAGAGACACTAGGCTTTTTCTGCTAGAATGTCACGGGCTTGAACAATTTACTAAAAAACCCAAGGCAATATTTTAACCCTGAGTTTGCATAGCTTGGCCACACATACTCATTCATTCATTCCTGTACAGATACACAGGTGGGGGTTTAGAGAAGTGAAGAAGCTTGGTCAAGTCACATACTGGGTGGAGTGCAGGAATCTAAACCCAGTCTTGCGTGTTTCCAAAGCCTGTTCTCTGTCCACATTACCCTATTGCCTCTTGTCGAGTCATAGATTATTAGCGAAGTCTTACAAATTATTCATCATTTTTGAGTGAGAAACTAGACTCAGAGAAGTGAAATAACTTGTTCAACGTTGCTTAACTAATTACCAGAATTCCTACAGACCTGCCTCCAGATTCAGGGGATCTGAGTTGCCATAAGCTTCTAAGAACTTCTTATTAAAGGAACTGAGAATGTCAAATGGAGTGAGTTGAAATCCATAGGGACAAAGAAGCGTTGAAGGAAAAGTGAGATTTGCAAAGTGAGCCACATTTTGCTTTTCCTAACGACCTGTTTGTTGTCCTCTTTGAAAGGGCTTCTAGGAGGCCGGAAGGTATGAGCTGCTTTTGGCAGTTTGGCCCCAGAGATTACCTACTTATTTATTTAGCACTTTAGACATTAACTTGGCTAATATAAAGCAATTCCCCTAAAGTTTGGAGTTCATGGACATAGACCAAGTATAGGGAAAGTAGTCTTCTCCATTCAACTCATGACCCCAAAAGAGCATGAGTCTAGGTTGATCCCCAGCCAGTGGCCACATCTGTAACTTGACTACCCTGATTTCTCAAATAGCTCAGCTACAAATGGCAGTGGAAGAGATGCCCAAGAAGGGTCTTGAAATAAATGGAAATCTTTCATTTCCTGTTCTGGTCTCTATCCAAGAAGCTGCCACTGCCCAAGGGAGGCGCCCAAAGCCCAGTGTTCTCTGCAAGTCAGAGTCAGTTTTCAAAGCACCGAAGGTATAGCCCAGGCTTTCTTACATGTGTAGCTTCCTGGTGAATAACATAGAGAACCCCTGTGTAATTCAGTTTCGGAAGATGGTACAGCACGTGCCTGGAGAAGCTGCCAAGTGCTGTTTGACAATGCTTAAGGGCAGGATCTAATAATCTCTCTGGGGTAATTTAGGCGAGGACTTTCCTAGAGGTAGAGGATGAACTGGGTGCCCTCTTTCATCTCTTGGCTTTGAGAGTTCAGAGTTTTGCCTGCAAGAGCAAAGTAGAAGGTGACATGAACTGAATTAGTATGGGCAGCCTGTATACCTGGGGGAAGTCAGGCTGGGATTATTCAGACAGTTAACCCTGTTTCTAGCTTCACCTTCCCACCTTAGCAGATACAAATTTGGTTAAGATATACAGACAGAGTGGACACTCTTTGCCTTTTATTCTAGCTTGGCCTATCCCTGTAGTTAGAAAAGAACAGCAGCTTGAGTCTAGTCTATTCATCCACGAAGGGAGGGTTATTTCTTTGCAAGCTTATTGGTGAAATACTCAAAGAAGGTTAGAGCCCTCAAGAGGCCTTAAATAATTTCTTGTTCAATGCCCTTGCTTTCAGGGGAAGCAAATAAAGTTCAGAAAGGCTACATGAGGACTCAGGGCCCACATGCCATGGTAGGGGCAGGGCTGAGCAGAACCTCTGATCTTTAGGTTCTCAGACCAGTAGGTTTACAACCTGCTGCACTGTGTTCTATTGCCTCTGTATGGGGACTTCTTGTTAAAATCCACAGTCCACAGCAAAAGAAGGGAGGACCTTCATTTATTCACTTATTCAAAAACTTGTATTCAGCTGCCCTTTGGCATAAGAAACAAGACTGTTAAGGCCCTCCCCTCACCTCATGGTGCAAACAGCACCAAATATTTGCAAAGAACCTATGTGGACTTAGTTCTCTTGCTCTTCTCTCACTTTCTTAAGTTGGTGAGAAAAAGATGCATAGGAAAGAAGTTTTTAGGAAGGTGGAGAGATAGAGAGGGTGGAGGAGAGAGAATGAGGTGTATAAGAAGGAGAGAGAGGGGATATGTCCCAAAGGATATTTGCAGGGAGGGAAATATTTGGCTGTCTCCCCAACCCCGCTCCTGCCTCCCCATCCTCCTATTCCTCCTCCTCCCCCTGCTCCTCCTGCTCCTCCTGCTCCTCCTCCTCCTCCTCCTCCTCCTTCTCCTCATTCTTCTTGTTCATTTGTGGTTAGCTGGACTGTATCAAACTCCCTTAACTCTCTCAAATGCAGACTTTCCTACTTTCTGGTAAACTTGAGTTGCTGTGGTGAGAGTGGCCTGGGACAAGTCAATGGAAAACACTGGAAACAACACCCAACCTGGAGCAACATATCAAAGAGTTAATTAGAAGGACCTGCCATGTGTTTCCCATTCCCTGCCGCAGATTCGATTGCTTTATGATTTATCACCTGTTTTTCTAAGCAAAGCGTTAGCCCTCATTCTCAGTTCTCCTTTCTTAAAGGTGTTAACAATGGTTGGGGGCAGAGAAAGTAGGGAAAGTTGATCAAATGAGTAAATTCCCTGTTGTTCCCTTAGAAAGCTTTCTTAGACCAACGCTGTGGCCTTATTTCATCGGTCATCCTCTCTCTCCCTGTTTCCACCACTCATCTCATGACATCCACTTGAGTACCTCTCTCTTAGGGACTGTTAGAGCTCACTTGTGAAAGTTCGCTGTGACGTCCACAACAGACAATCCACTCTGTTTACATGGGGCTTGAGAGTTACAGAGCAACCTCACATTTCATTTTGTCCCACCTTCAGCAACCGTGCACAGTAGCAATGGCTATAGTTACCATAACTATCTCTTAGTTACAAGGACAAGAATGAAGGCCAAGGGAAAGGGAAAGGGCTTGCCCACGGTCACTCGCACAGGAGTGGGCGTAAGCCTGAGTCTTCTGACTTCAAGTCCGTGATGCAGCAATGCTCTTTACAATCTTGCCGTGTTGTCAATAATTTGTGAACTTAGTGTTAGCCATAGCGGGACGAGCATCTGACTGAATCAGAGGAGAAGAACACTGTGTATCTCTCTGGTCTTGGTCTTGTCAACTGTAAAATGAGAGTCAGAAAGGGAGTTTAATGGAAGTGTGGTGATACAGTTAACAATTCTGTGTTGTATACTTAAATTTGCTAAGACGATAGATCATAAGTGCTCTTATCACACACACAGACACGCACACGAAAGAAAATGGTAATGATGAGAGGTGAGGAGTACGTTAATTAACTTGACTGTGGTAATCATTTTCACAATGTATATGTATATCAAAATATCAAGTTGTACATCTTAAATATATCTATATATTTAAGTATATCTATATCTATATATCTGTATATTTAAGTATATAAAGTTGAATGCCGGTGTCCCTCAAAATTCATATGTTGGAACCCAGTGCAGCAGTGTTAAGAGGTGGGACCTTTTGGGAAGTTATTAAGTCAGGGGTGCTCTGCCCTCATTGATGGTATTAGCGCCCTTATAAAAGGGGTTGAAGGACGCTGCCTTGTCCCGTCCACTATGTGAGAATATAGCTAGAAGGTGCCACCCATGAGGCAGAGAAAAAGCCCTTACCAGACACCAAATTTGATGGTATTTTGAATTTTGAATTTCCTAGCCTCTATAACTGTGAGCAATATATTTCTGTTGTTTATAGATTACCCAATCTAAGGTATTTTGTTATAGCAGTCCTAATGGGCTAACATCGTTCTATAACATTCAATATTTTATTTTATACACAAATGTGTTTAAAAAGTTATCATTTATTCCTAGACATACATAATCAATCTTAATGTTGGTATTGCTGTTAACAGTTATAAAAAAGAAGTGTCTGCTTAAGGCAAGGACAGCTGAACTTTAATGGGGTCACTCAAGATTCAGGTGCTTGGTCAACTTTTCAGATCCAAAATTTGATTTCTGTGGTTCACTCAGAGGTGTTCAAACAGGATAATGATAGTGATCATTCTAGATTTAACCAGACCAACAATAATAGAAATTGCTAGCATGTATTGGACACATAAAATGCAAAACATTTTTCCTGGATTACCCTATTTTAATCTCCCCTAGCAATGCATGAGATGGGTACTGTTATTATCCCCTTGTCAGTGAGGAACTGAGAGCAAGAGAGCTAAATGATTGGCTCAGTGTCTCGCACCCAGTAAAGGCTAGACCTGGGCTGCCAGTGCCAGCAGTAATTATGCAGAAATGTTTCTTTCACTAATTAAAAGCCAGAAAAGCAATGTACTAATTGACAGTGGGTGAGATTCTGGTTGGAGAGCTGAGCGAGGGCACTCATCTTTGTGAGACTTGCCTTCTTGCTTAGTCACTCCATTGAAGACACCAAGTGACAGATAAGATTTTCCTTGGATATCCTGGAATTTGACCAGAGGTTATTGGCTGTCTTCAAGGGACGTTTCAATCCAGCAGGACTGATGATCTAGAAGCAGAGCTCTGGGCAGCGGTGGAGACACCCTGAGGGCTCACTGCTTGGCTCTCAGTTTCCAGACTCCTGCGGACCCCCACCCTCTGTTATGACAACACAACATCAGCTCAGATTCATTGCAATTCAACTGAGCAGGTTACCATAAACCACATTCCAATGTGTTTTCCTGGGGAGACACTCTGGGGTCACCCTGATTGGACTTGGGGGAGACTCTGGTGTCCTGAAGTGAATTTGTAAGGCATCCTATTCTCTGTGACAGAAAATGGGGAGAATCCTCACTCACATCAACAGCACATTTGCAACCATCTCCTGAGTGGTTTATTTCTGCAGATGGAGAATCTCAGTCATTTTATGTTCTTACTGCTTTCAATTTACTGACCAAATTCTGGGACTGGACCCAATTTGAGGTTTGTAACCTCTTGTGTGTTATTATAGAGAGAAGTAGGGCACAATGAATGAATTTCTTGTTTTTCCCTCTGATTCAGACTCTGTTTTTTTTTTTTTTAAGTGGGACAGCTAGTTGTCATATCTTTATGCATGTAGATGAAGGTATATATGCACATACATGTGCTTATTCAGGGATATGCATATTTGGTCTAGCACACTTCATAGCTGGAGAAAACCTCAACCTGGCCCTTTGTTTTTATATCTTGCTTGCTGTGATAGACTCATCTTCTGCCCTTTCCTTTTCTTTGCTTTTGGCATAGTTTTCCCACATCAAGTATTTTCACAATAGGAGTGGAATATAGTGCAATTATCTATTAATTTATTTAACTTAACATTCCTTATATTGCACTACTGTGTGCCAGATGCTGCCCCAAGCACATTACAAATATTAATTGATGCAATCCTATTTATAATTCTTCGAAGTAGAACTTATTACTACTTTCATTTTATAGATCAGGAAACTGAGGCAAGTTTCTGTATGTGCTGGGAAACTGGATTTGCTTGGTGGAAAGGTGATGTGTAACCCTGCTGCTGTGTTTGAGAGGTTTGGGTTTTGTTTTCAATACATAAGAATGATAAAAATTAGTGGTATGATAGCGCTGCGGGTGATAGAAAAAGAGCAGCCATTCCTCTGGAGCTGAAAAGCCAGAATCAGCAAAGGCTGGATTTACTAAATGATGTACTGGTTTTACAGCTAAACACTTACAGCTATTACAAACACTTTTATTATTAAAATTCCTGCAGGAAACATAACTTTGTTATTGTGATACTCAAACTCTCTAGCTTTTAACCTCCCCTCCCTTTGAATTATGTGCGCAATGTGACTTTTAATAATCCGTGGTTTCTTTGGAATGCAGATGTCATGTTGCAGCACTGCAGACTGCTCTTCCCTTCTCTGCCTTTACATACAAGGTGCCTGTTGCTGAGAACACTTGTTCCCACTTCTCTAGCAGGCAAGGATCTGGGCAGGACAACAACCACAGGTAAGGCCTCCGCTGACTCACCTTGCTTTGGCCCAGGTGATGGAGTCAGTCAAACCTGCATTCATCCAGGGAGTGGCTCAGGTACATAGGCACCGTGGCTGTGACCAGGGTGATGGCGGTGAGGGGCTGAGAGGTGAGTGGATTCAAGCTATGTTTTGGAGGTAGCAGAGACAGGAGTTGGTGATTGGTCTTGGGAGATGAGACAGAGGAATCTGCTATAGATTTGGAGTTGTCTGGATGTTTGAGTCTAACCTCCTGGGATTCAGGGACATCTGAATCACCAGTGCTTCCCACAGTGATTGGCACATAGTAATCAGTTGATAAGTATGTATCGAACATATGAATGAATCAGCAATGAATAAAGACAATGATAGCCAATGAAGTTCTGTGATGGCCCACGGTCACGTAACTGTTAATGACAAAGGTAACCCTGGAATATAGGCTACCTGAGAGTTAAAGGAACTTTGGCTGCTTTATATCCTTTTTGTGACCTCTTTTCCAGATTTTTAACTCTTTGAAGGCAGGCCTGTGTAAAAATAAACACAACTAGATCTGTTACTTGGCAGTGGAAGACTGGATTAAAGATGGATGTCTATGTACACAAGGGTGCCCATTTCTTAAGCATGAATGTGCTTTCCTTTTGGAATAAGGAAGAAGGTAGCTGGGAAAAGACTGGAAATTAACAGGTATCACAGGATTCCCAGGGTCTTCCACTGATAAAAAATGCCAACTTTACTTTTTCATTATCTCTTATATCTGTGCTCTCTTCTCCATTCCATTCTACCAGTACCTCTACCCATCTCTTACCTGGACCAATGCAAAAGCCTCCCAACCTTCCACCTCATGCTTTGTTGTTTATGTGTTATGGGCCTCATGAGATAGAGTTATCTTGGCTTTGCCACTTACTAGTGGGGCAACCTTGGCAAAGGCATTAATTTTTTTCGGAGCCTGAGTTTACTCATTTGTCAAAAGCAGATAATGACAAAACATGTCCTACTAGTATTGTGAAAATTTGTTTAAAATATCTGTGTGAACCAAGCCAGACCACAAAGGCTGGGCCAGGCTAGAGGACTGGAGAGGCCGATCAGGCAGACTTGGCGGCGGTGACTTCCTTTCAGCTTTTGCCTCTGCCAGCAAGCAAGGCAAGGAGGCGGAAGATACAAGCGGACACATCTCCCCAGCGCAAACCCAAATTCAGTGATTTTGGCAGGTTTCAGTGATGCAGCGGAGGGCAAGGCCGACGTCAGGATGATGCCACTGTGTAGATTCTAAAGGAGGCTCTTCTGTTAATGCCATTACTACATCTAGTGCTGGTATCTGCATTGTGCTAGATATTTTTGCATACTTCTTTATATTCAATCAACATGACAAAGATGGAAAGTAGGTATAATTGCCCTCATTTGACAAATGTCACTGATAGAAAGGTTCAGTAACTTACTCAAGACCACAAAATTAGGTCTTTTTGAAAATTAAAAAAAATTCGAACCGAGGATATAAACTCAGGTTTATTTTATTTCCAAGCCTATTAATTTCAAGTTACAGTTACTATCAAACTGTATGTTTCTTAAGGCAGGATCTGAGTTGTGTAATCATTTATCCCCGTAGTAGCTTGCCCATAAGAGGTACTTAGTACATATTTTTTGATGAATGATGTTGTACAAATAATGGTGTCCTGTTTTATAGGTTATGATTTAAGAATAGAGGAAATCTATAGGACTCTTGGAGAGTAATTAAGATATCTGAGAAGACTAAGATTGAGAACTTCTTGGAGGTCTAATTCTAAATTAAACTTCCAAGTTGGGATGCAGAAATAAGGAGGATGTTTGGAAACATCCCATGATTTATATTTACATAAGCTTCATAAGGAGAATGAATACAGACTGATCTTTGCTTGAGAGCCATGTGATGGCCACAGAAAGCAGCACGGGTTAATAGCCAAAAGGAAATCAGCATTATACTAAAGCAGTGTTTCTCAAAATGTGTTCCAGGGAACTATATACCCAAGAAACACTATCCTTCAAGAGACTTCTATAAAAAGAGGTGATAATTTAATACATATAGAAACATGACATAGTTCCACGGATCCTTGAACGATACAGGGGTTGGGGGCATTGACCCTTGTGCAGACAAAAATCTGCATGTAAGTTTTGTTTGAGACAGGGTCTCTGTTGCCCAGGCTGGAGTGCAGTGTTGTGATCACAGCTCATTGCAACCTCAATCTCCTAGGCTTGAGCCATCCTCCCACCTTAGCCTCCCAAGTAGCTGGGACTACAGTAGCACACCACCATGTCCAGTTAATTAAAAAAAAAAATTTTTTTTGTAGAGTCAAGGTCTCACTATGTTGTCCAGGCTGGTCTCGAACTCCTGGCCTCAAGCAATCCTCCCAATTCAGCCTCCCAAAGTGCTGAGATTATAGTGTGAGCTACCATGGCCAGCCTGCATATAACTTTAGATTCCCCCGGAACTTACCTACTAATAGCCTACTGTTGACTGGAAGCCTTATGGATAACATAAATAGTTGATTAACACATATTTTGTATCTTATATGTAATAATATTGGATTCTTACAATAAAGTAAGCTAGAGAAAAGAAAATGTTATCAAGAAAATTATAAGGAAGAGAAAATATATTTACTATCCATTAGGTAGAAGTGGATCATTATAAAGGTCTTCTTCCTCCTTGTCTTCACATTGAGTAGGCTGAGGAGGAGAAAGAGGAGAGGTTTGTTTTGCTGTTTCAGAGGTGGCAGAGGTAGAAGAAGAAAGTCCACATGTAAGTAGACTTGCACAGTTCAAACCTGTGTTGTTCAAGGGTAATCTGTATACACATGTGGTATAAATTAACACATTAAAGTCCGAGAATTCTTATAATTAAAAAAAAATCCTAACCCAAAAAAAGCAAAAACAAACAGACAAAAAACACCAATAAAAGGAGTGGGGTGTGGTAGGTGCCTTAGGATTGACATTACTAAAAGGTTCATCAAAGAGTTGCTTTCCAAAATTAAAGAACAGTCTGTACCATAAAATACAGAAGTCAATTGCATCCTTCCAAATGACAGTATTAACTTTATTTAACCCGTATTCCCAAGTATAGTTAACACTTAGGTTTACCCATAGCCCCTCCCATTTCATCACTTATTTATGTGCCAAGGAACTAGTGGTTATCGGAGCCCACTGAGAAATGCTAGGAAAGAAACTGAGTGGTAGTTTAAAAAAAATCCTTTTTTCACCTTTTCTTATCTTCTTATTTATATGTTTTTGTGTTTGTTGATGGAGGTTGGGTTATTTCAGGTATTCATTCAATAAATATTTACCAAATACCTATAAAGCATAAGACACAGTGGTACATTCTCTAAGTTAGTAGATTCTTGATTTCTCTTTGTCTCATGAGGAAGGGAAGAGGAAGGGGTTGGGGAGATAGGTGTGCAGGAGTGTTGGGAATCACACCTAATTAAGATGTCACCATATCTCCAGCCATCCGAAGTTATTCATGCCCAAATAACAAAAGCCTAGATCTCTATTGCCATAAAGGAGTTCAGTATTTTATTAGGGTTTCCTCCTCAAGTAATTTTTGGAAACTGTTATGGTTTGAATGTATTCTTCAAAGTTCATGTGCTGGAAACCTAAGCTCCAATGTAACTGTATTAAGAAGTGGGACATTTCAGAGGTGACTATCCCCTCATGAATGAGTTAAAGCCTTTATCTTGGGAGTGGGTTAGTTATCACAGGAGTTGGTTTCTGTTAAAAGGATGAGTTTGGCCTTCTTCCTCTCTCTCTTTCTCTTGTGTGTACATGCAGGCATGTGCTTTCTCATCATGTGATGTCATCTGCCAGGTTATGATGCAGCAAGAAAGCCCTCACCAGATGCCACCCTCCAGACCATGAGCCAAATGTCTGTTCTCTATAAATGAACCAGTCTGTATTATTCTGTTATAGCAGCACAAAATGGGCTAAGACAGGAATCCTTAAGGAAGCTGTTGCCTAAATCCCCCCATTCTACCTGGACAATTCATATGGCCTCTGGCTCTGGGACAATGCTCCAGTCTGCTGGCTGCTCCTTGCCACCTGGCAGTTGTTTTTTTGAGGCTGTTGTCTTTCTGCTTCTTCCCAAGGACAAATAAAAAAGTGTAGTTGTAAGACAGCTTACATCTAGATTTAGGAAAAGAAAGTTGCAATATTTATGTTGTTATACTCAATTTACATGTCCAAACAGAATATTTAACATCTTAGCCTAGAGCATATGCATATGTACACACGTAATGAAGAAATAGGGCATGGTAGGTGCCTTAGCATTGGCATTACTAAAAGGTTTATCAATGTATTGCCTTCCAAACTTAAAGGACAGTCTGTACCCTAAAATGCAGAAGTTGATTGCAACCTTCCAAACAACAGTTTTCAAACTGGAAAAAATTTAAGATCTCATCTCTACCAGGTGGCCCATTACATATAGAGGAGTCAATGTAAACATCTTGGATTAAAAGGAATTTCTGTAGTAAGCAATGTAATTCCTGGATTGTACTTGCATGTACAGAAACAGTAATGATCAACTTGGCCAAGCTAGAGCCAAATATACTCTGAAAAAGCAGTCTAAGAGATCCTTGGTAGAAAAACTGTGTGATAATTGATTTCTGATGAAGACTTGGAGAAGATAAAAAGAAGAGAAGAGATTATGGATTATTATATGTACATGCACACATATATAATAAATGACATTCGATTGAGGGGTAGAATCTGAAAGGAGGACAAGTACGTAATAGTATGATGGTGTTAGCCTGGGTTCTTCAAACAAACACAGCCTGATATAAAGGCTTGTGGTGATAATTATTTAGGGAATGATTCCAGTGCACAGGAGTTGGGATGGGGAGATCGAATGGGAAATGTAGGAAATTCAAAGATGTGTCATTGAGCTGGTCATTGCTGTGGGCAACTGGGACCCAGTCATGCTAGGAAAGGCTGTTAGAACTAGAAATACCATTTGACCCAGGCATCCCATTGCTGGGTATCTACCCAAAGGATTATAAATCATGCTGTCATAAAGACATATGCACACGTATGTTTATTGTGGCACTATTCACAATAGAAAAGACTTGGAACCAACCCAAATGTCCATCAACGATAGACTGGATTAAGAAAATGTGGCACATATACACCATGGAATACTATGCAGCCATAAAAAAGGATGAGTTCATGTCCTTTGTAGGGACATGGATGAAGCTGGAAACCATCATTCTGAGCAAACTACCACAAGGACAGAAAATCAAACACCGCATGTTCTCACTCATAGGTGGGGACTGAACAATGAGAACACATGGACACAGGAAGGGGAACATCACACTCCAGGGACTGTTGTGGGGTGGGGGGAGGGGTGAGGGATAGCATTAGGAGATATACCTAATGTAAACAATGAGTTAATGGGTGCAGTGCACCAACATGGCACATGTGTACATATGTAACAATCCTGCACGTTGTGCACATATACCCTAGAACTTAAAGTATAATAATAATAAAAAATAAATAAAAAGAGAGATTATACTATCAAAAAAAAAAAAAAAAAAGGAAAGAGACTGTTGAACACACCTCAGAATTTACTGCCTCCAGTACAGGAGAGTAGTGTGTTCACCTACCAGCTCCAGAGCCCACTGAAAAGTGTTGCTGAGTGGGCTCCTAAGTTCCTCCTTTTCAGGTTTGCCCCCAGGTCAGAAGCCTGTGAGCCATCTGGATGGAGAGAAGCCCCAGGGAAGAGAGTGAGAGATACCAGCTACTGTCAAGTTAAGCCTGCCTTCCCCTCAAACCCCGCTGTTTGTTGACCATGTCACTTTCAGCTAAGGTCTTTATCTGGAGCAGCTTCTCAGTTCAAGGGTCAATTGCTCGTAAAGCTAGAAGCAGCCTGAAGAAAGCGCAAATGATACAGAGAGCAAACGTGGCAGCCTTTGCTGATGGCGGCTCCCCCTGCTCCCCATTCTTTTCTGGCTGCCCTTTGTTTAGTGTGCTGTGTACCAGGCACTGCACTCAGCACCCCCTGTGGATTACCCATCGTGTGCAGTCCTCATGGGGTGGACACTCGTACTGTCCCCATTTAAAGGCTGATCGATAGAAGCAGATGTCGTGGATCAGCTCTACTCTGCTGCCAAAAGCATGGGAGGCTCAGGCATTCAATAAATGTGAAGATAGCAAGGGACTCTTTCCATGGGCTTGGGAAAGGCCTAGCTGAGGCCCCATCACTCTCCCCTGACTCTACTTTAATTTTCTTCTTAACAGATTATTTATTGGTCTAATTGTTTATTGTTGATCTCCTGCCAATGGAACATGAACTCCACTGAAGTCGGGACTTTATCTGTTTTGTTAGAACAATGCCTGGACCACAGCAGGGACTCAATGAATATCTACCATTGAATGAAAGAAAAATAAATGAGCTTTTATGGCTATGAATGCAAAGAAGTTTGTTCTGTTTAAGAATTTTTTGATAAAAAGAGGTGACAGACACTGGTACAGGGAAGTAATAAGTTGCAAAACCTCAGGGAAAGGGAAGAGATCTCAACTGGAAGCCTATAGGGTATGGGATCAGTGATGAGAAAATGCAAAGAAAAAGAAGATAAAGGGAAAAGATGGGAAAGGGATTCATTCCCAATGGCCGCTTTGTGGAATATTTGTTGGGCATTTTATCTGTCACCATACCTAGTAGAGGCACGGTGGTTGGCTTCAATGTGATAAGTTGTAGAAGGAACAGCAAAGGGGGATTGGAAATTGTGGGGAATTTTAGGAGAAGAGAGTCCTGAAGAAGGCTCTCTGTAAGACACATGGAAGGCCCGGCCTTCTCTCTGGAGCACCATAAGAGTGACTTTGGGAAAAGAATTACAAGAAGTTTCACACTACAGAGACCAGGAGGGAATTTGCCTTTGTGGTCAGGCTTCCAGGGTTGAAGAGGGCCTGGCTAGTTTGCCACCGATGCAACTCATCAAAATGCCATTGGAAACAGAGGGCAGCATTGATAAAGGGAAAGCGGAAGCAACGAGCCATCGTGTGAAAATTAGCTCCCACAGGGTGGATTTCTTGAAAGTGGCCAAAGTTATAAAACCCGAGAGACAAAAAGAAACACAGCAAATTATGTTGTGCTTGGGGGTGGGGGCATGCGGGTGTTGGAATTGGGTGCTGTGTATACAGCCAATGGTAGAACTGTGACTATTTGTCGAATGAATCACCGTTTACCTCATCAAAGATGGATTTGTGAGGCAGACTTTCAAAGAGTCTGAGGATCCCCAGGGTCCTAGAAGAATGTGCTCACTTTTCCTTGTTTGTCTCAAGGCCCCTCTGACGCTGTTGTCTATGTGGCTACATTTCCTTATCTGTGGGAGCAGGGTTGGCCTGGGTCTGGAGGCCCGAATGGGAAGCCACTCCTGACCCACACATGCTGACTCTCCCCTCTTCTTCCTGTGTGGAACTCAGGGGGACCAAATTCCAGGCTGGCATTTCTGGCTTTTCCTGAAACTCTCTGTCCTGTTCTAATAAATCACATTATGTTGTATAAATGATATAAGTCAGGCCAGGAACACGCAGCCCAGGAAAGAAGCATATTCAATGTTTTGATTTCTTTTTTTCTTTTGGCAAAAATGTGTTGTTCCCATTCCTGCGAGGGCAGAAATAAACTCCACTTGGTATGGAGGTGGGAGGGGGCCATTCTTGAACGAACAGGCCTGCTGCCTGTTGCAGAGACTGAGTGGTGACAGAGGAGCCCCCGTGGGAAAGCAGTGTGGGCAGGTCTGGGGCTTGGATAAACGAGGTGCTCCAGCACCCCCACGCTGGTTCCCATGACATTTTCAGGCAGGCCTGAGTTTGCTTAGTACAAAGTGGCTGGATTGCAGATTTGACAAGACCTCATTGGATTGCACGATGCATAGAACCCTCCCTACCTGAGTTAGAGGCGAGTCTAAATTGAGAGAATACTTTTTGCCTGGTATAAAATGCATGTATTATTGCACAGATGATGAAATCAGTGTCATTTGTGGACTCTTCATTATCCACAGGAAGACTTTAAGAAGTCTCTGTGTTTCCTCTAGGCCCTACACAGAAGCAGTCACCAAATCACACGTTTAAAACAATCCTTCCTGGCACTCCCTGGCCTTTCCATGCATGGCCATCTCCAGGCAGAAGGTGGATCCCCGTCTGGGAGGCAGTGGGAAGGGCAGGTGTAGCTCTAGATAAGGATGCTCTGGACATGCTTCTTGGCTCTGTCCTGTGCCTGGGGCAAGCTCACATTTCTGCTTCTCAAGTTATTTTTATAAAATGGGGATGATAATACTTTTTACTTTGCAAGACTGTTGTGAGGATTAAATGGAATAACACTTATAAAAATGCAGGTGACTAAACAGTGTGGTCCACTTTGTTTTTGATGTGGTGATTAGTAGAAAAAAAGCCTATAAATCTATACACCAAAACATTCATGATTTTTTAATATTAGGGTGGTGGGATTTATGGGCTTTTATAAAAAACTTTCCTTTTTTCTATATATTTTTCAATTTCCACAATGAACCTGTATCACTGTTGTAACTAAAACAAAAATATTAATTAATTAAAATTCCACCGAACCTTTAAGAACCAGCTGAAATAATATGTCTTTTATTAAAACTTTCCAATCTTCCCATTGGCAGGGATCCCTCTCTGAGGGATCATTTAAACTTTAAATGAAAAATAGATATACTATAGTGCATGTAAAAATACGTTTTGTATGTACACACACAATTTTCTCTCTCTCTCTATGTATATATATGTATATATATATGTGTGTGTATATATATATATATTTTTTTCAATGCCTGGGTTATAGAAAGTGCTTAGTTAGTGCACTTGTCTTTCCCTGAATACTGGAAACACTTGATACCTTTCTTGTAATATTTATCGTATTTTGCTTTGTATTATGGTTATTCGGGAACTTCTTGTATCTCCTACTAGATTCTTAGCCCTCTGAGGGCAACAGCTATGTCCTACTCAGCTTCTGCCACAGAGGGTTTAGTGTCGCATGTGTAGTAGGTGCTAAGTAAATACTTGTTGAGTGACTGAAGGTCTAGGTAAAGGCAGAGGCCCCAGAAGTCGGTGCTGCGTCTGGGCCATTGCCCTTGGGCATCGTGTGTGCCTGTGGGACCCTGGGCCTGCCTGTGCTGTTGCACCACGCATGCTTTTGCTTGGGAGGTGCATCTGACAGCAGGAACCCAGGGTCCTTGTGAGGGGAGCAGGGGATGAGGTGAGCAAGCTTGGCTGCTGACCATGCCCTTCCTCCGGGCGGAGCTTGGGTCTTAGGACTGGCTAGAATTTCAAACCCAGAGAACCCTGCAGGCCAGTCCCTCCAAACCCAAGACCTGTCTCTGAGTGTAAGGAGAGGGAAGTGGGGACCGTGAGTCAAAGAGAAAATGAAGGAAATGAAATGGAAAAAGCGATTTGCAGAAAAGTCTCCAGGTTCCTGGGGAGAAGCACACTGTGCAGCTTTGGTAGCAGGTGAGGCAAGGGATTCTCTGACACTTGGTGTCCAGTGTTACTGACATTGCTCTAGATGGGTGACGTTGGCCCAGCAGGACTGCAGCAGACAACCATGGGCAAACCAAGCCACCTTCACAGAGTTTGAGGAAGCAGGTGGCAGGAGCCTCATGGTAGCCGAGAGGGCTGGGAATGTGGGAAAGTCAGAGCATTGCCTACGAACCCCGCTAGTTATGACTAATGGTGGGGGACTGTTAATGGAAACTGGCAATCTTGAAGGGTTGAATAGAAGTGGGCAGAGCCTGAGGAACACTGACTTATCTGGCCCTTGGGCACTCTTTTCCCTTGGCTACAGCAGACTGAAATATATATATACACACACACACACACATATATATATATACAATGTGTTGGATCACGACTTATTGAGAGAACAGATCTATCAACTGAAAAACAAGAAGAAATCACATTAAGTCTGTATGCTACATGATCTTAAAGGGAAACGGAGTGGAACCAAGGCGCATAAGGTACACTTTATACCTTATATCTCATTTTATATCTTTTATATAAAACATTTATATCTTATCTACATTACATATCTTAGATTGTACCAATCAACCTGAAAATTGGGTGTAATTCTGACAGAAATAGAAAGTATGTTCATAGACCGTTTCTCTTTTTGTGATTTCCGGTACAGATTGTGGACATAAAATTTTTCAAGACTATTACTGGAAATATATTTAAGGCGATATCTTAGTTGTTACTCTGTATTCACTTCCGCGTTTGTGTCCCCTGACCCACCCCGTCCCACCAATAGATAATTCAGATGACAACTGGCTTGGTGGCGTGGAGAGGGGCTGGTGAGGGAAAACCTAATGGAAGTGTGGTTGTGTTTGGGCGTGGAGATGTGCTGCAGTGAAGGAGGATTCAGGCCCTAGGTGCTGGGAGTCTTGTAGACACTGACAGCCATTAGCAGTCAGCCCCTGAGAGAGCTGCCTTGCCCAGCTCTCCAGGGTCACCATTCTGCGGGCGGCCTACAGCCAGTGACTGCTTGAGGTGGAAGTATGAAAGCCGAGCTATTTGGCCAATGCAGCCCAATCTGAGGAGCCATTTGCTTTGGCTCCCTGTGGAGTTGGTGAGGCTGCATGACCTGCATTGAGTCCAGCTTCTTCCTTTTCCTTCCAAAGGTGTGGGTCTCGGAGGTGTTCCCTATTTAAAATCCGAACCTTAAACTCTTTCTCAGGGTCTGCTTCTTGGAGAACTCCAACTGCAACAGCTGGATCTAGCTATGTTTTCTTTTGGAGCAGAGGTGTGTAAACTGTTCTGCAAAGGGCCACAGGGTAAATATTTTAGGCCTTGCAGTCCTATTCTGTCTTTGTAGCATGAAAGCAACCATAGTCAATGTGTGAACGAATGAGCACAGTGTTCCAATAAAACTTTATTTACAAAAATAATTGGTGGGCTGGATTTGACCTGTGGGTGGAGTTTGGCAGAGGGTTACTGGTTACTAAGAATTACTGATTAATTTCAGAGAAAGGCAGAATTCTGAACAATTCCTGATTAATTTCTTCATGCTCAATTTTGCATAAATTACAGAGCAGCTCATTATTATGCATGATGAGTGCTGAATGCTGGATAAAGCCAGTAAGACACACTCCTAACAGAGCTAACAGCCCACAAATACAGTTTCAGCATAAGACAAATGTATCATCTAACACTGGAAGACACTTTTAGAAGTTGTCTTCTGCCCTGGGCAGAGTTACTTCCCTTTGGCCACGTTGGCATGCCCTTCTTAGAACCCATGGAGATGGAGAAAGAGGGCTCCCAAGGGGAAGAATGAAGGGTGGAAATGAACATTATTGAGCAACACTGAGGGCCCAGGGCTCTGCCAGGACCTTTGCATATGCTATGCCCTTAATTCTCACAACACTGTGGGTATTCTCATCCCCATTTTGCAGATAGGGAGAATCTCGTCTCAGAGAAGGTAAGGGCCATGTCTTCCTTGGTTTGCAAAGCACATACACCGTGGCATTGATTTCAAACCCAGATGTGTCTGACTCTAAAGCCTGGGCCTTTTCACTAATGCAGGCTGACCTGTCAGGCTCTGGGCTTTGAATTGCAGCTAGTTCTTTAAATCCTGGTTGTTTCTGCCTGAGAGGGCTTGGCAAAGGAGTTGGACCCTGGACCAGTTCCTGTGGCTACGTTCCTGGGGGTCACTGGAGGCTGAGTTTCCACATTCTTGCCATCAGCCAGCTCTGGGCTGTGGCATCTGATGAGCTGAGTGTTTTTGGTCTGCGTGCCTGGCCTCATGGTGCTGGCTGTGGTGCATTTAACTTTTCAGCTCTTGCATCGGACTGGGAATGAGTTTTCATCCTTGCAGGTGAAAACTCATTCCCGGTCCAGTGCAAAAGCTGGAAAGGTGTGGTGGGGGCTCAGCACCAAGCGCTGTCACCTTCCTTCTGTCAGGCAGCTGTCATCGCCCCCACAGGCCTTTTCTTCACAGCCTGTTGTCAGGAGGCTGGCCAACTCCTTGGGAAGGTGAAAGAGGAAACTGGGAGGCTGAGAGCTGGAGGGAATGGTGCCGTCCCTCTTCTCTCTTTTCTGGGATCTGATGGACATGGCACTGCTCTGACACCTGGAGGCCTGGCTGTAGCCCAGGCTCAGTGCACACCGGTGTGGCCCTGGTGAGCCCTGTAATATCTTGGAATTGCTCATCTTACCCGTGTGAGAAGGATAAACGTCGTTGCTTGCTGCCTACTGCACAATGCAATTGTTAAGGATCGACTTGAGTGCCGTGTGAAAGAAAGCCCTAGGAAGAAGCAGGACACAGTCCAGTGTCTTCACATCAGTGTAGATCGAGGAAAGCAGAGTTCTGGGCCACTCCAGACTTCCTCATTCAGGAGATCTAGGGTAGGGCCTGGGAATGTGCATTTCCTCATGCTTCAAGGCTCCTTTTCAAATTTCTTTTCCATAAAGACTTCTTTTTCATTAAAAATTTAAAAGTCAAGAAAACTTAGCTTTTTTGAGGTATAACTGATACGCACAAAAAAATCACACTCATTCAATGTATTTATCTTGATGATTTTGGACCTATGCATACAGCCATGATACCTTCACAACCAAGGTAATAAACAAATCTCCAAAAGTTTTCTTTTTGGTAAGAATACTTCACATGAGGTCCATCCTCTTCAGATACTTTAAAATGCACGGTATTTTATTATTAACTATAGGCACTATGTTGTACAGCAGGTCTCTAGAATTTTTTTTTTTTTTTTTTTTTTTGAGACAGTCTTGCTCTGTTGCCTAGGCTAGAGTGCAATGGTGTGATCTCGGCTCACTGCATCCTCCGCCTCCCAGGTTCAAGCAATTCTCCTGCCTCAGCCTCCAAAGGAGCTGCGATTATAGGCACCTGCTACCACTCTCAGCTAATTTTTTGTATTTTTAATAGAGGTGGGGTTTCACCATGTTAGTCAGGCTGGTCTCAAACTTCTGACCTCAGGTGATCCACTGGCCATGGCTTCCCAAAGTGCTGGGATTACAGGCGTGAGCCACTGTGCCTGGCCTCTAGAAGTTTTTAATATTGTAAAACAGAGACTTTATACCAAATGAGCATCAATGATGCATTTCCCCCTTCCCCAGCTCTTGGCAGCCACCAATCTATTCTGTTTTTATGAGTTTGACTATCATAGATGCCTTACGTAAGTAGAATCATGTAGTACTGCATTTGTCCTTCCATGACGGGCTTATTTCACTTAGCACAATGTCCTCTAAGTTCATCCCTATTGTTGCAAATGGCAGGCTTTCCTTCTTTTTTAAGACTGAGTAATATTCCATTGTATGTATACACCACATTTTCTTTTTTTTTTCTTGACAGAAAGAATTTTATTTTCATATTTTGTGGTAATATGTTCATATTATAATAGTTGAATAACAGAGCAGTAATTCCATTTTACATGTGTTTTAAAATAGATTTAGAGAAAACTTCAAAAGATTTACAAACTTCTATGACAGAACTGAATATAACAATCACAAAATTATTTAAATAGGGTGAATACTGCAGTATTACGTGTTATTGTCTTTTTTTAATTTTAATTTTTATTTTTTGAGACAGAGCCTTGCTCTGTACCCAGGCTGGAGTGCAGTGGTGTGATCTCGGCTCACTGCAACCTCCACCTCCTGGGTTCAAGCAATTCTTCTGCCTCAGCCTCCCAAGTAGCTGGGACTACAGGTGTGCACCACCACACACAGCAAATTTTTTTATTTTTAGGGGGTTTGCCATGTTGGCCAGGCTAGTCTTGAACTCCTGGCCTCAAGTGATCTGCCCAACTCGGCCTCCCAAAGTGCTGGGATTACAGGCATGAGCCACCACACCTGGCATGTGTTATCTTCTTAAGACCCACCCACACACAGTCTTTTCTTATCTTCTGATTGCTTGATTATGTAACAAGTGGCCAGTGAAGCAGAACTCCTCTTAGGCAGATTCCTTAAACCAGACCCTGTGGCTGGCTTTTGAAGGAAAACTTACAAAGGAAACTTCTTTTCCCCCAAAGGAAATTGGGGGAATTGATGTCTCATTGTCTCCATCAAAACTACAAAGTTTGAAAGACTTACTGGAGCCACTGCTGCAGAAGGGGTGATAGGCTTCAATCCTACATCATGGCAAGTGGTGGGTTGTTGTCCCTGTGTGTCCAGAATTGGAGGGTTCTTGGGCTCACTGACTTCAAGAATGAAGCCGCAGACCCTCGCGGTGAGTGTTACAGCTCTTAAAGGCGGTGTGTCAGGAGTTTGTTCTTTCTGGTGTTTGGATGTGTTCGGAGTTTCTTCCTTCTGGTGGGGTTCGTGGTCTCGCTGGCTCAGGAGTGAAGCCGCGGACCTTCGCGGTGAGTGTTACAGCTCCTAAGGCAGCGCATCTGGAGTTGTTCGTTCCTCCCGGTGGGTTCGCGGTGAAGCTGCAGGTTCATGGTGAAGCCGCAGACCTTGGCGGTGAGTGTTACAGCTCATAAAGGCAGTGTGGACCCAAAGAGTGAGCAGCAGCAAGATTTATTGCAAAGAGTGAAAGAACAAAGCTTCCACAGTGTGGAAGGGGACCCTAGTGGGTTGCCCCACATTTTCTTATAAAGACTTCTTCAAGCACTGTAGTTCTAGCTGCTGTCTCTCCTCTGCACTGGGATCCCCAACTGGAGTGTCCCTTCAGTTGTATTTTTGGGTAATGGCATTTATGAAGAACACAGCAGTGGCAGCCTGGGGTGCTCTGTGGGGCAGGATGCTGGAGCCATATCCCAGCCCAGGGCAGAGCACTAGTGCTTATTCATGTACCTGTGGACAGGGAGGTGGTGGCATGCATAGCAGATATTCGCCATCCCTGACTCAGAGACTTCACATGCTCTACTGTATTTCACATGTGCTGGGCTTGTCTTTCCAATAGAACCATACACTTCTTAATGACAAGGACAATGTCTTTTACTGCTGTATTTTCTAATAAAACTTGGCCTTGAGCAAATCACTCTGAGCTCTGAAGTGTCCTCTTCAATTTTAGTTCTTAGGACTAGCACAGTGGTGCCAGGGTATAGCATGGCTGCAAATATTCTTTGCTAAATCAAATAATAATAATTTTCAATTATTTCTGCAAGTTTTGTGCTGGTCATAAAGTAATGACCACGAATACGATGCACTTTTAAGTACATTTAATCTGCATATTAACACTTTCCTCATTCGTTTCTTAAGTCCAGGCAATCAAGAAACCAGTACACCACGCCTTGATTTGCAGCATCTGCCAATTTCTGTGGTGTAAATACCCCCACCCTGGCCAATTTCAAGCCAATGACGTGATGCCATTGAATACAGAGTTAGGAAGAGAGGTACAGTAGCTCACCATTTTACAGTGTTTCCACCAGGCAGATACACTAGACGTAAATAACCTCAGAGCACAAATCATTGAAAAACACTTGATGAGTTTTGAGTACTAATTATGTTTGTTTTTAATATATTTCATTTGATTGTAAGTTTACATAATTTGATTATTAATAATGGCTGTTTATAGCACCTGGCTTGTGTAATTCCTGAACCTTTAACAATTGGTATGATTTGCAGAAATTAGGACTTTTTTGGTTGCAGGTAATAAAAGCTTAGCCTAAACTGGTCTAAGCCAAGGGGGATTATTTTATGTTATAAAATTTAATGCATTTAAAAGGGTAGGAGAGGTCTGGCTTCATGTCATGTGTCATTAGGACCTATTCTCTCTTTCTTGGCTTTTCTGTCCTCTACATGGTGTCAGATGCCTGCCCCAGCTCAGGACTTCTTATCCTCCCAGGCTTCAGTCTGGCAGAGAAGGAGCAGGTGCTTGGTCTCATTGCCTGTCATCATGTTCATATTTGTTCCTGAACTAGGTGCCATGGCCAGGAAAGTGCAAGGCTCTCCTTGGCAAGGCTCACTCTGGCAGCTGGGGTAGACTCAGTTTCACCCCAAGCACCTGGTCTGAGAGTGGAGAGGGGCTGATTACTAGAAGGGTGAATGGATGTGGATGGCAAAGCGAATGTCTATTGTAAGATCTCTCTCTCTGGACAGGGGAATAGCTTTCTGGCTTAGACGGTTTTGGTATCAGGGAAGCCTGATCCAGCAATAGGACTGGATCATTCATTTTGTGCAACAAGGGAAAGAGAGATGAAGGAAGGATGAAAGATTAAGGGTAGCCATAGTCTGAGTAGCTCTGTGATCTGGAGTCTTGCCCCGCTTCAGGGAGAATGGCAAGGCACTTCAGGAACAAAGCACTGCTGGGAATTTTGAGTCTCAGGGTTCAAAATGTGGCTTCTTGGGTGAGCAGCTTGTGCCCAGGAATGGGAGCTCTAAGAAAGGAATATCTTTGCCGGAGAGGACCTTACTGATGCCAAGAGTGTCTTGCTGAGGTTTGGTGTGAGTTTTGGACTTGCCAGTCATCACTCCACCCCTAAAGATCTGTCACCTTTAGGCCAAAAGAAAACTCTTAAACTTGGTAGGTGAAGAATTCTGCAGGTGTCTAGAGAAATGAAGTGTGAACTGGAGGGTCACAGGCCAATGTCTGCACTAGGAAATTGTGAAAGAAGAGAAAAGGAGCTGGGGTTAGCAGTGGGCAAATATTGCCACAGCATTTTATATAAACTTCTGAGGAGGTGAAGGAGAGAGAAGCGTTGAATGCAACCAGATGGTGGTTTATCTGTTCCAGACCAATGACTGGGTCCTCATGGTCAGGCAGGACCATGGGTGAAGGACAGAATGCCAGGCTTCCTGTCCAGCAGCAATTCCAGAATTCTCCCTGTCCTCAGAGGTTGAGAAGATGTTGACCTGGTGTCAATCCTTGTGCAGCAGAGTAGGGTCAGGAAGAACCCTCCATAGGAACATTGGCTATGTGACATGGAGAGAATCTCCTATACATGCTGGGCCCTGTGCCAGGTATTTTCACACACATCCCCTCAATTACTCTTCATAGCAGTCAATCATCCTCAGAAGAGGAAACTGAGGCTCAGAGCCCATGGATCCATAGCTGGTGAGTGCCAGAACTAGACCCCAGCCCAGATCTTTCTGATGTCAGTGTCATGTCAATTTCTACCACACTGCTGGGGCTGCAGGTGCAGTTGCCGTTGGTTGGGCACTAATCCTGCGTGCAGCCATCAGCAGCTATTCTTGGGCGGGGCTGTGTCTTGTTTACAGTCATATTCCCCAGCGACTAGTGGCGAAAGTTGAAAAAATACGTGATTACATATAATTTTCTCAATAACTCTCAGAGTAGGCATTTAAAAAATGCCTACTTAGAGACTAGGAAACTGATCCTCAGGGGATTTAGATAACTTTTCTTATCTCTCACAGATTGTAATTCAAATCCAGGTCTGTATGAATTCAAAGCTGGTGATCTTTTCATTACCTGGTGTATCGTCCTCCTTGACATGCCCTGGTGCTACTCAGCTTGTCTCCCCCATGGGTAGAGAGTGAGACAGGTGTGGACGAGGAGGGAGTGGTGGTGGGATTTGCATCAGTCTAGGTTTAGAGATAAGCCAAGAGGTAGACCAGCACGCTGGATTCAGGCCCACTCCTGTGTGGTTGGAATAGTCTGCTTTATTTTTGATATTTTTTTCTTAAGATTTCATTGTTTTTCCAAATACAATTTTTTTATTTGTATTTTTTTGCCCTTAGGAAGAGACTTTATGTATAGAAAATATTATACAGAGTTTCTTTGGTTTTGGAAAATTAAATTTATTAAAGTTATACTTTAAAATTCTTATTATTCTAAGTTTAGTAAATGTTGGCAATTACTTTTAAAGGGATCCTTGATTACTAAGTGGGCCTTTTATAGCCATTTAAATGCCTCTAAGCCTTTTAAACTGCATTTATAAATTGAATATTTTAATCTCATTTTGAAGTCTTTCAATATCTTAACAAAATAAACCTTCCCAACTTCTTAAGTAACTCAGAAATGTAATAAAATAAACTTACATATGTGATGATTAAGTACTCTTAAGTGTTCCAGTACAGTGTATAAACTTAGTAAGATTATACTTAAATACACAGATCTAAATCAGTAAATCACACATTTCAAATAGAAATGTTCAATGCAGGTATATTTTTTAGTACTCAAAGTTCTCTTGAATATTACAAATACTGATACTTCCAAGTATATACAGATTCCTTAATGCATAAATATTAATGCTCTAAGTTTGGTTCTCTTAAACATTTCTATTCTTAATTCTTGTTTTTTCTTTTTTCTTTTTTTTTTTTGAGACTGAGTTTCGCTCTTATTGCCCAGGCTGGAGTGCAGTGGTGTGATCTTGGCTCACTGCATCCTCCACCTCCCGGGTTCAAGCGATTGTCCTGCCTCAGCCTCCTGAGAAGCTGGGATTACAGGCCCCCGCCACCGTGCCCAGCTAATTATTGTATTTTTAGTAGAGACGGGGTTTCACCATGTTGGCCAGGGTGGTCTTGAACTCTTGACCTCAGGTGATCCCCCCCCACCTTGCTGGGATTACGGGCATGAGCCACCGTGCCCAGCCTCTATTCTTAGTTCTAATCTTCCCAGAGTTAAAAATGCTTACCCACTCAGGACATAATGATGCTATCCCAAGCAATTTGAGAGAATTCAGAGATTTTAGCTGGGATTTTAGCCTGGATCCTCGTCAGCCCTATTTGTAGCCTACACATCACGAGTGGTCAGCTGTACCGAAAGGCTGTGCACCCTGGCGTGGGTGCAAGGCTGTTTACCTCTGGTATCTGCCTTGTCTGCTGGGACCTGCACCATACAGGGTGTTAAGAATATAGGCCATCCTTTTCTGCTTACTTCCATTTTATACCACCAAGCCCCATCCCAGGCTAGTCAAGGAAATTCTGCCTTCAACCCAGGCTGCTACATGATTTGACTTTGCTTTCCTTTGTCTAGGATGTATTAATTTCTTTCCCATCTAGCTGCAGTGACCTTTGACATTGATGCAATTCTATCTTCTTTCCATATTCTCCCTGACCAGTAGGACCACACAGCTCATGCCGTTATGAAAATGATATCCAATTGCACGCTGCAAATCCCACAGCTTCTGAGGGAAAACTCCTGACTATTTTACAAAGGCTTCTTTTGTTATAAAGATGTTTTTAAACATAACACTGACTGGTGGACTCTTCAAGGCTTAGAAGAATGAACAAATATTTGGGGGGCACCTGCTATGAGCCAAGTACTTTGTGTGTCCTCCAGCACCCCTTCCAAGTGCTTATTTTTATCCCCATATTCAAATGTGGAAGGAGAGGCCACATGGCAAATATATGGAGGAACTGGGACGAGATTTTTAAGATTGTTTGCAAAATGCACGATCCTTCCACGATCCCAGATCCCATGGTTTTCAAGGGTTTATTTCCTGGGTCTCTGAACAATGAACCAGTCTCCTCACATCTTCGCTCTGACTACCAAAACTTTTAATAGAAACCCAGTATTTCCCAGCAACCACAGGCTCAAAAGCAATAATCTGTTCCCTAGGCCCCTTCCCCTAATTTTTCTTAAGCCACCAAAAAGTCTGGTGAAGATCTCCAAAGATTTTCATGATAGAAGCATGTCCGGGGCAAGCCTAAGAGTTACAGCCACAGCCTTGGGTCCAGGCGCCAAGGTCAGCCTTGCAAATTTCTAGTCCTGGCTTCAGCTGAGATCTTTGGGTCTCCTTCCCTCTCCAGGAGGCCCTCCAACAGTTGGAGACATGAGCACCTCTGCCTCCCACTCTCCTCTGCCTTCTCTTCTGTTTGCCCCGTGAGATCTGCTTCCACTGCCAAGTCCCCATGTGGCTTGTGGCTCACACCTTCCTAGGAAGGGAATGGGAACCGAGGCCTCAAGCTCTGATGGCTGGGCCAGGTGGCTGAGGCTCCTTTGCTGTGTTCAGGTAGCTGGCTGGCTTCTTTTCATGCACCCTCAGTGGTCACCTGAGAAGGAAGTAGAAGTGTATTTGATGTCTTCATAGAAATTCATTGTCCCCTGTGCTGGGGTGTGGGGGTGGGTCACACTGGCAGAGGGTGGAAGGGTTCCAGCAGAGCTCCAAGAAGATGGCAGCATTGAGGGGACACCTGATGTGGCTCAATGCCAGCCTGCAGGGCACTGGAGCCACAGCAAAATGGTCCTGGCACTGGGGACGGGTCCTTGATTCCTGTCTTGGCTCTGTCATTGACTGGCTGCGTGATTTTAAGCTAAGATATTGTCTTAGTCCATTCAGGCTGCTATAACAAAATGCCTTACACTGGATAACTTATGAACAAAGAAGTTTATTTCTTACAGTTCTAGAGGGTGGGAAGTCCAAGCTCAGGTGCCAGCGGGTTGGGTGTGTGGTGGAGGTTTGCTTTCTGCTTCACAGTCAGTGCCTTCTCTCTGGCTTCCTGGCTCATATATGGAGCCCTCTAGCTATGTCCTCAGATGATGGAAGCAGCACTTTGGGGTCTCTTTTATAAAGCACTAATCCCATTAATGAGGGTGTCACCCTCAAAACCTAATCACCTCCCAAAGGCTCTACATTCTACTACTATCCCATTGGGGACTAAGTTTCAACATATAAATTTTGGGGGGTACAAAAACATTCAGACCCTAGCAACTATGAATTAAGATCTTTTCCTCTCCTTGCTTAACTTTTTTTTTTTTTAAAAAAAAGGTCTTTAAAATGCCCTTCTAGACTTACTTAGACATAAGTTTTTAAAAAATTGTACATGCCTAAGAAAGGAAACTTTGAGTAAAATAGTTTGGATGAAGTATTCCTAAAACTTTCGCACATTTGGAGTCCTACTTTTCTGAATTACTTTTTGGCTTAGTCATTAAAACCCATGTTTTCTCTACAGTGTCCTCCCGGGTGCTAGGTAAGGCTGTGATGACATGTTGATGGGGGTCACAGGAAGGGAGGGACCCAGAAAAGCCCAAGGCCTGCCTCACTGATCACATTCCCACCCAGCCTTCTAAGATTCCCGAGGCAGGACCCACCTAAGGAGCAGTAGTCGGATAGGAGTAGAAGCATCACTTGGCTGTCAGCACTGATAACTCTGATCAAAACACTCAGAGGCCTTGTCTTGGGAGGCCAAAATGAAGATTTCTGCTTGGGCTTTAAATCTCAATTCAGGACTACCCTGTTCCCACAGGGTGTCGGGTATTAATGTGGGAAGCTGGGGTACCTAAAAGGTAGCACTGTCTGTCCTATGCCAGGAGATGTTGCTCTACCAGAGCATGAAATCTTGGTTTTCTGGTTTCTTCATCAAAGGGTTGGCTCAGAGCACCGTAGATAGCCACAGGCTGTGGGACCAGATCCATTTTCTGGACTGGCATGGGTGCCAATTGCTGAGCCAGGGACAACAGCTTGAGTCTCAATTATGGGGCTGGGTCAGACAGCCAAAAGGAGATGCCTGAAAGGGAGTCAGTGATTCAGTCGAGTTCCATTGTTTTCTGGAAGTGGAAGGCTGAGCAGCATTAATGGCCACATTCATTCTGCAGACAAAAGCACATTTGGTGAGATGATTCACCCCCTTCCCAGCCACGCCTCCCTTTATCACTTCACAGGATGCTGTACAGACAGAAGGTATTTAAACCTGCTGGCTTGGGCCCAGTTTCCCATCCCACTCTAGATACTCAGTGCTCTCTTTCCTTTTCATGGTGGGGACCAGGCAGGGAAGTGGCAATAGGCAGGTATTAGTGCTGGGAAGTAATCTTTCCCTCCAAATCAAGAAAGGATTCAAACTTCATATTCCTACGTGGCCTTGAGGAACCTCGGCTATCATTTCTTACTGAGTTCCCAGGAATAGCTGAGAAACTACTTAAGACAAGCTTAGGGTGATCCTAGCCATCTGTACTTATCCAAGCAAATGAAATGAATTGGGACACCCTGTAAGGCCAAAAAGATATGAATATGGCTGTATTTCAAGGTGGCTATCACCATGGGCCCTGGAGCCACAGAGATCTGGGTCTGATGCCCGGCTGTGCTACTTATTCTGTGATTCTGGGCTCTGAGCCCTCTTTAAACCTCAGTTCCCATCTCTAGAAGGGGACAATAACAGTGCCTACCTCCCATGAGGGTTAACTGAAAGATGTGTGCATTGAAGCTCTCAGCCCAGTCTCTCAGACTGGAGTCTCTTAAGCACTCAATAAACGATAGCTGTTATTATTCCCTAGGGTGGGAAAGGGTAAAGGCGGATGACTCAGCACAGAATTAGGCATTTAGAGAAGAAATTCTTGTTTCATCCTATTGCCTTTTCCCCCATGACACATTTTGCTAATGTCTTTAAAATCTCGACAGTGTGGTGTCTTGCCTAAAATGATATAATAATGAAGCCACTGATGGAATGTGGTGAGGAATGGTGTGTGTGTCTGTGTGTGTGTGTGTGTGTGTGTGTGTGTGTGTGAATATGTGGTGCCAAATTGGAGAATAAGGATAAGTTTATTAATTCTTTGGTAATTGCAGGCAATAATTATATTATTGTGACAGTCCTACCTGGAGGTGAAATTTGCCATTGTGATGATCTGTTTTTCTTCTATTTTCTGGATTAAGATGAAAATGTTTTTAAAGGTCTCAGGCATCTTCCCAGCCTTAACTGAAACCAGTAACTACAGAAATAATTATGTTTCTAGAAACACCAACAGGAACTGAACGCTGGTTTCTATGTAAGAGCCTGTGATCTCGAGTTGGTCTCTAGTCCATCTGTGAAGGGAAATATTCTAAAACTTTATTAAACTCCTGTCCTTAGGATGCTGGCATTGGAGTTGTGGCTAACAGTAGGTGGTTTTAAGGGTGAAGAATACAGTGAGAAACCTTTCATGCCAAACAGCCCATCTTTTCTGGGTAAACAGTCTGCTCCTGAAGAATAATCCAGCTAGCTGAAATGAACTGGAAATCCACATCACAGTCTTCATTGCAGCTGAACTCCCAATTGCATTCCAGAGATGGCCTGGGCTGGGTGAGAGAGACTGATATTCCTTATCTGAAAGTTCCAACTTCCATTGCTCAGTCCCCAAGAATAAGAAAAAAGGATTTGAAAAAATCTAACGAAAACAGAAACACCAAGAAGTTTTTATCAGAAAATCATTCTGATATCATTCTTTATCAGAAAACCATTCTTTATCAGAAAACCACAGCTCTGGGAGGGACCTCAGAGATGAGCTAGTAACTTAGTTCAAAGCACTGATTTTATAGATGAGAAAGCTAAGAGGCAGAGAGAGGTGAGACGCTTAAGGTCAGTAGAGACTAGGACCCAGGTGTCCCACTGCTGGTCTGGTGCTCTTCCCATCTGAAACCAGTCGTCACCCGTGTGTGGGTTGCCTGCTGTGTACAAGGGTATTCCCACCTTACAGCATGAAGCTGACTATGTAGTTAGACAAGCAGGGCACATAGACATCAAGTAATAACAATTGGAGTCACATGTGATGAGTACTGTGCCTGTGATGGAGCTGAGGCAGAAGAAGGTGACATTTAATTTGCGATAGCTCAGACAAGCTTTACTGAGAGATAGGGTTTCAGGGGGTGTCAGGAAAGATGTGTGTGATTTGGGTGAGAGGAGAGAAAGTCCATCTAAATAAGTAAAAGACATCTTCAGAAGAGCAAGGGTAGGAAACTAAGAAGAATATTTGTGAGCCAGTGACATTTTGGTAGAAGAGTTAATTTTCAGCCAGGTGCGGTGGCTCATGCCTGTAATCCCAGCACTTTTGGAGGCGGAGGAGGGCAGATCACAAGGTCAAGAGATCGAGACCATGCTGGCCAACATGGTGAAACCCTGTCTCTACTAAAAATACAAAAAATTAGCTGGGCGTGGTGGTGCGTGCCTGTGGTCCCAGCTACATGGGAGGCTGAGGCAGGAGGATTGCTTGAACCCGGGAAGCAGAGGTTGCAGTGAGCCATGATTGGGTCATTGCACTCCAGCCTGGGTGACAGAGCAAGACTCCATTTCGAAAAGAAAAGAATGTCAGAATTGGGAGAGACGTCACAGATCTTCAAGCTCAATTTCCTCATTTTACTGTTGAGAATATTAGGTCCAGAAAGTTCAGCTGGCTTGTCCGAGGTTTTATGACTAAGCATGGTAGGGTGGATTAGAACTGCTTCCTATGACCCCTCATCCAGATCCTTTTTCACTACATATGCTGACCTTAGGGAAGTGATGACAGAGACAGAAAGATCACAGAGGACCTTGCATCAGATTCAAGATATTTGTACATTAAGTGCTGAAGACCTTTGACTCTTTTTGGACTGGGAAGTGAAACATGTTCAGAGTGGTACTACACAAGGATGGAGCTTGGGTCCAGTTTTGAGCGATGGTATGTAGCATGAATGGACAAGATAGAAAGGAGAAGCAGAGAGACCAGTTAAAGAGGCCCCAGAATTGGACCAGCTATGAGAATATACTAACTAGGGTGGTGGAAGAGAAAATGGAGAGAAAAGGTTGAATATGACACAGATGTAACCGAAGGGTACAGGAGAGTCATGGCATAGTTATGGCAGAGGGGAGTCAAAGACAACTCTGGAAATTCAGAGTTGACCAGTTGTCTATGGAGGAGACCACCTGATACGATTTCTTAGAAACTGTTTTATGTTTTTTCCCTGGCTTTTGCTGTCACTTCCCCTCAGCACTTCATTCACTTATTCATTCTTTCATCCAACAAATGTTTTTTGAACTCTATGCAAGGCGTTCCGTATTCACCCCAGCCAGTAACTAACTGAACGTGATGATTCTGTTGTTTTCTTGGGATCTGCCCCCTTGAACTCTTCTTGGTCAGAGTTGTTGGAGAGAACTGAGGCGAAATAAGGAGAACAGCTTGGTTACTGAAAAGAAAAGAACATGATTGTATGGGAGGGTGTTGAAAAGCCAGCAAGATTTCAAATGGGAGGAGGATCAAAGTGTCTTGGGAAGGCAGGAGGCGGGCTCTGCGCACACAGCAGCTCTTGGGCCTTGGGGAGAATGAAAAGTCCCAGTGTAACGGCAACAAAGGGACTCTTTTGTGCATTCACGGTCAGGGGCCTGAGGGGTGATGAGCAGCCTTTGCCCTGAGGCCTGCTCCAGTGGATCTAGACTCAGGCCACTGCCCCCAGGAGAGTGGAAGAGCCCTTATATCAGCCATTGGAAGGGGGGCAGATGCTGAGGGTTTCTTATGGTAGAGGGAGACCCAGAGGCCACAGCTTTGGAGGACTAAGCCTGGCTGAAAGGCAGAGCCGTGCTCCCTGCCATCATTCCAGCTCCCAGTGACTCCCTCCCAGAGAAACATTGATCTCTGGGTTCCTTTAACAATTATGGTTTGTCTTTCTCTTGGCTATTGAGACTCATCATCTATCTTTATTTTGAAGGTTTAGTCTTACCAACTGGACTCTTGAACAAATGTGACAAATAGGTTAAAACATATGGAAAAACTGATAGACAGGCTATAGCTATATTGAGATGTATCTTCTCTCGCTTCTAGACCAAGCAGAATGATTCTGGGCATCTAGGAAGTTCCAAAATTCTTTCAGTGAGTTTTGCGTCTATGTCCTAATAATACCAATAAAAATAGCCGGAAGGGAGGTCCACAAAATAGATCAGGCAAATATAGTCACAAACTCTGAGTTGAATAGCTTCTCATTCACCTTCCAAAATGCATAACTATTGGAAACATCCTCTGGCTGCCTGCCGTGCCCCTGAGGTCAGGATGGTTGGGCTGCAGAGCTGTGCCCTGGAACCCTTTCTCTGCCACTTTCTATTGTGTGACTTTGGGTAAATTAGTGAGTTTCTCTGGATTTTGTCCTTCATAGGTATATCTGCTTTGCATAGTTTTAGTAGGAGGGTTTAGCAAGTCTCTGTCAGAGGGTAGGTGTGTGCTAAACGGAAAATATTATTGGAATTAGCTCCGGGTTAGACCAGTTCAGAGTTTAGGACTTGGTATCTAATTCTTTCTGTTATCTCATAGTTATTTCCTATGTAGGATTCTGGAATCAAGGAATTTCAGTTTCAAACAAATGTGATCCTCGGGGTAAAGACGATGGGGATAAAGATGCTGGGACTGTCATGTGTGAATTCCTCCTGGAGGTCAGCTTCCTCATCAGGCTGCCTTGTATCTGGACACCGATGACCACACCCATTTAGACTCTGTGACAGGAAGCCTGAGGGCCGAGGAGTGGGTAGTTAGTGAAGTCATGTCCAAGCAGGAAAGAGTGAGTGGCTTGTGCAAACTGCAAGTTGAGCTGGGAATGCAGCCCAGGTGTCCTGAGTCTCCACCCCATGCCTACTGATAAGGCCCCATGCCACTCTCTATATCTGGGGCTGGACCTCTCTGGAGCCAAGAGAGTGATGCCAGGTCATTGGTGAGCTCACGGTGCTGCCCTGGTTTGGACAGAGAGAAGTGGTATCAGTGCTCCGCAGGACGGGCTTTGCAGCCGGGGTTTCTCAGAGGCCAGCGGTGGGAACAGGTTCTTCCCTGGAGACTAGAAGCAGCACTGAGATTTGAGGAGGCTCCACAGGCATGGGAGGGAAGAACCACCAAAGCATTGAAAGGGAAGGGACAGAATGATTTATGAGTAAAACCTAAATGAGCAGAACTTGCTGGCCTGACCTCAACACCAACTGAGGGGCGTGGGAGAGCATTCTGCAAATATTTAAGAGGCATCGATGCCAGAGAACTCAATGACTGAACCTGGGTGGAAGGGCAGGGAGGGAGTGCAAAGCTAAGGCTTTCAAGAAATCTTGCTCAGAGCCACCGGGGGCAGGGCCTTCTCCCTCACGGATTGGTGTCTGTCTGGGCATCTCCCTCTGGCACAGGGCTTAAGGGCTATGACTGATCCCAGGATGCAGACCACGTGGGCCAGAGAAATAGGCCCAGATCACTTCTCCTGTAAGAAATTTGGGCAGAATGTGTAAGGAAAGACAGGCAGTGAGGACAAAATGAAAGAATAGCCCTGTGCTGTCTTCCCATGGCCTGTTCTAATTGGTTTTGGGGAGCAGTGTTATCTATTAGTCCTGGCTTGTTCCACCTTCTCTTGCCTCCTTCTCTATCATATCTTCCCATTTTGTGAAGCCGAAACCTACATGGCCTTTGCAGTCCAGTTCCTCCTTTACCTCCTCTGGGAAGCCCATCCCTGCCTCACATGGCACACACAGTCATTACCCTCTCCTACCCCCATATACCTCGAAAAGCCATAATATAGTTTAGCATATGAAAGATTCTATGCTGTCCTATGATAGAGACATGTTTTGAACTTTGTTTATCCTAATAGATCCTAAATCAGTTTGATCATGAAATCTGACTTTGAGAATATGTTACATGCTGGCTTAGAGGCTTTCTCACTTGGTAATCCATGTATGTGTGACTGGCATCCCTCAGTTACATCCTAAGTGAGTCAGTGGTGAAGACATTCTGCTTTCTTTACAATCCTCATAGCACACAGCAAACCCTATGTGTTCCTCACGTTTGAGTCTAATTAAAGGGCAAGAAAAACAACCAGAAACAAAATGAAAAAGCAAATGGCAAAACTGGAAAAAATTTGCAACATATACAGAGGGATGATACTTTGAACATAGAAAAAACTTTGTGTATTAGTAAGAAAAGCAATGAATGTTGTGGTAGAAATGGGAAAAATCATGGACAGTCAATTCACAAAAGAAACACAAAAAGCTCATATGTATTTGAAAAAGTCTTTAACCGCCGGGCGCGGTGGCTCACGCTTGTAATCCCAGCACTTTGGGAGGCCGAGGCGGGCAGATCACGAGGTCAGGAGATCGAGACCACGGTGAAACCCCGTCTCTACTAAAAATACAAAAAAATAGCCGGGCGTGGTGGCGGGCGCCTGTACTCCCAGCTACTCGGAGAGACTGAGGCAGGAGAATGGCGTGAACGTGCCGATTGTGCACTGCACTCGCCTGGGGAAAGGAGATCCACTCAAAAAAAAAAAAACTCAGCGATAAAAATATAAAATAAAATTAAAAATGAAGTAACAACTAAAATGGCAAAAGTAAAAGATTTGGGTTAGCGAGCATATAGGGAAATAAACACTCCTTTACATTCTTGGCTTTTAAAAAAGTCAGTACATATCTATTTTTTCAAGATAGTACTAAAATGGGAATTGTCTTATGAATCATTTATCAAAAATGTGCTATTACTGGCTGCATAATGTTTCATAATATGGAGTATCAAAATTCATTCAGCCACCATTTTATGCCTGGACATTTGGCTAGTTTCCAAGGTCTTGTCTGCTTTTACCCTATTGACTTAAGATAAAATTTTGATCATAATGTATTAGCTATATACTGCTGTATAAAAAATCATTCCCAAGCTAAATAAATATTATGTAACTCATAACAACAATAGCAATGTAATCTAGTTTCTGTGGGTTGGGAATTTGGACAGGGTACATCTGGGTGGCTTGTCTCTGCTCCCTAATGTCTGGGGCTTGCTTCCTCTGGAAGACTGGAAGTGTGGGGGCTGGAATCACCTGAAGGCTCACTTGCATAATTGACATGGATGTTTAGCTGGGGCTGTCAGCTACAGCCCTTACCCATAGCCTCCCCACATGGCCTGGGCTGCCTCACAACATGGCGATCAGGATCCGTGCGCCAGTAAGAAGAGTTTTGCTGCTGTAACAAATTGCCACAAGCTTAGTGGCTTGGGTTGGGGTTGTCTGCTCATGCAGCTTACTCATGCCCTCCCGTCGTGCTCAGGCTCAATCTCAGAAATACACCTTCCATTTTATGTTGGCTCATCAGCTTTGTGGCTTATATCTGATAGAGCACGGCTCACCTCATAATGGGCAGTTCCACGTGTGTGCTCACTTGGTGTCCTGTGGTCAAGCATTCTGTCTCTACCAGGGCTCAATAATATGCCAAGAACTCTTCTCCGATGGCCTTACACCAGAATCACAGAGGCCTATATCGTGATTTTCCACTGGGGCTCATCAAAATCTCCATGCTGCATCTTTCCCCAACATGGACACTACCAGCACCCCAGAGTCTGCCAGATTACATGGCCTGAGTGTCAAGACTTTTGGCACCACGGTCTGGACGTACTGCAGAGACATTTCCTAATCTGGACCCCTCTCAAGGCTGGCAGCCTCCCATGTCATCCAGTATATGGAGAAGAGCAATATTTCTAGATGAGGACTGTGTGGCCTAGGAAACCCAAAGAAGCCAGCCAGGCTCTGTGCTTCCATCTTTGTGGTAGTGGATGTGAGATGCAGCAATTTGTCTCTTACTCTGGAGGGCATATCCTAGTATGCCTCTTACTACCGAACCCCTAAAAACTTCACTGAAGTGGCTGATCCCTGAATCTTCCTAGGGTTTATAACCTACCTCTGGAGTGCATGTGTTTTCCCAAAGCCCATTCTTCCCAATCAACATGAGCTTGTGATATAATGGGTCAGTGCCATATTCTGTGAGCGATCTAGGCAGTCAGATATCTTTGGATTTTATTGTGGCAGGGAGAGGGAGAGTTCATGTCGCCTCATGGAAAATCTGTAAAGGAATATCATTTTCTGGCCCACAAAAATGCAAACTCTTTCTAATTTTATTTTTTAATTAGTTAAATTTTTTTTTAAGAGATGAAGTCTCACTCTGTTGCCTCAGTTGGAGTGCAGTGGCTAGTCACAGGTGCAGTCATGGCTCACTGCAACCTTGAACTCCTGGGCTCAAGCAATCCTCCTGCCTCAGTCTCCCAAGTAGCTGGGAATACAGGTGCACGCCACCATCCCCGGTTGATTCTCTCTTTTTAACTGGAATGGGAAAAACACATTTGCAAAATCAGTGGTCGCATACTCTGATACCTTATTCATCTACTCTAGCAATAAAATCTTTTTGGATACATTAGCTACAATGGGAGTTCCTACTTGCTTAGGCCTGTGGTTGTGTATAGTCATTCTCCGTGGTTCATTGGCTTCTGCAGGGGCCAGACTGGTAGCTTAACGGGAGATATCATAGGGACTACAGGTCCAGCATTTTATTGTTAATGGTAACACTTGCCATGCCATCCCCCGCAGGGATGTGACACTGGCTGAGGGAGTTGGGGTAACAATTCAGAAGTTACCAATTAACCTTTCCTACTATGATAGCTCCTATCCCATAACCCAGGGACCCATCAGGGTTACTCCAGCTGGCAAGCAGGACAATTCCAATAATATGCTTGGGGATAGTGTGCATCTGTGGACCCTGTACGCCCACCATGAGCTGTACTGTATGTAGAGCTGTTGTGAGCCAGGACCACACTTACTTATTACCTGGCTTCAGAGGTCTTAGTTCTAACAGAGGGGCTGTATTACTCTGTTCTCTCATTGCTATAAAGAACTACTGGAGACTGGGTAATTTATAAAGAAAAGAGGTTTAATTGACTCAGTTCGGCAGGCTGTACAGGAAGCATGGCTGAGGAGGCCTCAGGAAACTTACAATCATGACAAAGGTGAGAGGAAGGAGTCACACCTTACATGGCCAGAGAAGAAGGAAGAAAGTGAAGTTTGCAGGGGCAGTGTTACACACTTTCAAACAACTAGATTTCATGAGAACTCGCTCACTATCATGAAAAGAGCAAGTGGGAAATCTACCCCCATAGTCCAATCACCTCTCACCAGGCTCCTTCTCCAACACTGAGAATTACAATTTAACATGAGATTTGCGGAGTGGCACAAATCCAAACTATATCATGGACCATTCCCATGCTGTGGGTCTCTGGGTGTCAATGTCAACTTAGAGCCTACATTCAATTGTCCTGGAAAATTCTGGTTATTCCCTTTCCCTGATATACAGTCACATGAGAAGATGGCTGTAGGAGCCTCTGGGAATCACATGGTATCTATCATGAGATATTTGCCATGATGGGCAAGGTGTTTCCTCTTACTAATCTAGCAATGTCTCCAGTCAATGGGTCTCAGTCAGGTCTGAGAAATGAGCAAGAGATAATATTTTGATTGGGATAAACTTCTTCTGCCTTCAGCCTCCTGCTCCTCCAATTTTGCCTTTTTTGGATTATAAATATTAGGCAGTAATCTTAAAAATTTCTTTGATTTGTCCAATTTGTGGGGTACATGAGAAATTTTGTTACGTGTATATAATGTATAGTGGACAAGTCATTTAGGGCATTCATCACCCAAGGACAGTACACTTTTTTTAACTCTAGATACCTTTCTTTGCTGGTACACATTGAATTTATTTCTTCTATTTTACTGTGTGTTTGTATCCTTTAACCCACTTCTCCTCATCCTCCTCTCTCCTCCCACTCACCTTCCCCAGTCTTTGTTATCTATCTGTCCATGCTCTACCTCTGTGTGATTAAAGTTTTTAGCTTCCATATATAGGTGAGAACACGTGATACTTGTTTTTTTGTGCCTGGCTTGTTTCATTTAAGATAATGACTTTCAGGCCTGTCCATGTTGCTGCAAACAACATGATTTCATTCTTTTAAAATGACTGAATAGTATTCCATTGTGTGTATATACCACATTTTCTTTATCCATTCATCTGTTGATGTACATGAGGTCAATTCTATATCTTTCCTATTGTGAATATTGGTGCAATAAACAATAGAGTGCAAGTATCCATTTGATATATTATCTTCCTTTGGATAAATAGTAGTGAAATTCCTCGATCATATGGTTCTATTTTTAGTTTTTTTGAGAAATCTCCATACTATTTTTCATAGTGACTATACTAGTTTACATTCCCACCAGCGGTGTGTAAGAGTTCCCTTTTCTCCTCATCTTTGCCAACATCTGTTACTTTTTGTCTTTTTAATAATAGCTATTCTGACTGGGGTAAGATGCTGTCTCATTATGGTTGTGATTTGCATTTCTCTGATGGTTAGTGATGTTGAACATTTTTTAATATACCTGTTGGCCATTTGTATGTCTTCTTTTGCGAAATGTCTGTTCATGTCCTTTGCCTACTTTTTAATGAGATTATTGTTTTTTTTTTTTTCCTGTTGAGTTGTTTGAGTTCCTTGTATATTCGGGATATTAGTTACATGTAAAATGAATAGTTTGCAAATATTTTCTCCTATTCAACAGGTTGTCTCTTCACTTTGTTGACTGTTTATTTTGCTGTGCAGAGCTTTTTAGTTTAATTAAGTCCCATTTGTCTATTTTTGTTTTTATTGCCTGTGCTTTTGAAGTCTTAGTCATACATTCTTTACCTAGACCAATGTCCAGGAGAGTTTTCCCTAAGTTTTTTTCTAATACTTTTATAGTTTTAGGTCTTCTGTGTAAGTCTTTAATCCATTTTGAGTTGATTTTTGTATATGGTGAGAGACACAGGTCCAGTTTCATTTTTCTGCATGTGGCTATCCAAATTTCCCAGCACTGGCTGGGTGGGGTGGCTTACACCTGTAATCCCAGAACTTTGAGAGGCAGAGGCGGGAGGATCACTTGAGGTCAGGAGTTCGAGACCAGCCTGGCCAACCTGGTAAAACCCCATCTCTACTAAAAATACAAAAATTAGCTGGGCTTAGTGGTGTGGGCCTGTAGTCTGTGCTACACAGGAGGCTGAGGTGGGATACTCGCTTGAACCCAGGAGGTGGAAGTTGCGGTGAGCTGAGATTATACCACTGTGCTCCAGCCTGAGTGACAGTGAGACTCCATCTCAAAATAAATAAATAAATTAAAATAAAAAACAAAACAAATTTCCCAGCACCATTTTTTAAACAGAGTGTCCTTTCTCCGATGTAAATTCTTGTCAGCTTTGTTGAAGATCAGTTGGCTGTGAATATCAGTTGGCTTTATTACTGCGTCTCTGTTCTGTTCCATTGATCTATGTGTCTATTTTATAGCGATATCATGCTGCTTTGGTTACTATAGCCTTGTCATATTTTTGAAGCCAGGTAATGTGATGCCACCAGCTTTGTTCTTTTTGCTCAGGATTGCTCTGACTATTTGAGATTTCTTTTGGTTCTATAGTAATTTTAGGAATTTTTTTTTCTAATTTTGTGAAGAATGACCTTCGTATTTTGATAGCGTTTGCATTGAATCTGTAGAGTTCTTTGGGCAATATGGCCATTTTAACTATATTAATTCTTCTGAACTATAAGCATGGAATTTTTTTTAACAATCAATTTCTTTAATCAGTGTTTTTTAGTTTTCCTTGTAGAAATCTTTCACTTCCTTTGTTAAATTTATTCCTAGGCATTTTATATATTTTTGTAGTTATTGTAAATGGGATTGTCTTCTTGATTTCTTTCTTGGCGAGATCCTTATTGGTGTATAGAAACACTGCTGTGTTTTGTATGTTGACTTTGTATGCTGCAACTGTACTGAATTTATCAAATCTAAGAGGTATTTTTTTGGTGTAGTCTTTAGGTTTAGGTAGATAAAAGATCATAATATCAGCAAAGAGGGGCAATAAGACTTCCCCTCTTCCAGTTTGGATGTCTAAGCAGCACTCTGGTTGCCTCTCTTTCTCTGGAGCCCTTTCATTCTGGTGGATATTAACAAGCCCAGCTTTGCTCCTGTCTTTCCTACCATGAGTCATGCAGAGGAAAGCCACCATGAAGGTTGCCAGATAAAATGCAAGATGGCCGTTTAACTTTGAATTGCAGATAGACAATGGCATTTTCAAAAGTATAATTCAAAATCTTCGTAGAATACACTTATACAAACAATATTGTTTATCTGAAATTCAAAGTTAACTGGAATCCTGTATTTTTATTTGCTGAATCTGGCAACTGTCATCCCCATCAACCTTCTTTTGATTAGTGGCCCAGGTAAAGAGTGGGCCTTTGGGGCCCTCCTATGGAACACAGTCCTCTGGTGGGTCTTCCAGCATCACATAATCCATCCACCCCAGCAGGACCACTTCTCTCAGCCTCTTCACGCCTTCCTCTACTGCCTGCCAGGGCAACTCGGACTTGTCTGACTTGATGAGTGAACATGATTTTTCCAGGGTTTTAAAAGCCATCCCAGCAGCTGTTTGTGCCATCACCTGAGGTTTTGCCAACAGTGTGAAATCCATTAATCAGAGAATGTCCTGAAGTCAATTAACATTTGCTGACTAAGTCTTTCATTCTGGCCATCAAGTGCCTTCAACATGCAATCCCAGGAGCACTCCTTGCTCCTGCTGGCACATGGAGGCTAATTTTTGAAAGTCTTTCAGTGTACAGTTTCTTTCCTCCCCTAGTAGTTACAGTGCGTGCCCAGCTAAGTTATCGTGGGATTTACTGGACTATGCTCTAAGTTTTGGCCAAGCAACCAGGAAAGGTAATAGGGTCAGCTTCTGAGGGGGCACCTGTTGCCTTGTTGGGGAGATGCCCCTGCAGCATCTTCCATCACCAAAGTGCTAGCTCTTACTAGTAAGGGGTGAGCCATCTCTGCAAGCCCAGAGGGTCTGTGGAGGAGGGGATGCTTTCAGCATTAACATCTTCCATCAGGAAGTTCCTGTACTATATTCAGAGACCAGGTTTTACCCACCAGGGCTGTGACTTTTGCATAAGAAATCCATATTCGCTAAGTACTTAAATGTTTCTGGAGCTCTGTGACTCTGAGAGTTAGACATTTGGCCTGCCATTAAGCTGTGTCTGTTCATCTACTGCCAGAGACAAAGGCCTCACCAACAGCTCCCAAAGAGGCCCTGTGGCTCTCACACAGCCACCATTGGTTAATGGCCCTCAGTCTTTATCATTCTTTATAATTTATAAATTTATAAACGGCCTTTATATAATTTAGCAATAATTAGCCAACTCTGTTGTCTTTATAGGTATTGATCTTTCCATATTTTAAAAAAACCCTACAGCATTCCCCTCAGCTGCAACATTTCCTATGGTACCACTGCTGAAATCTTTAGGAATTTGAGCCACCACCTTGTACCAGAGACTACCTGAGCTTCATCTGCCAGCAAGGATGGCTGGATGAGCCAGCTCAAATCTTAAATCCCTATATAACTTCCTCTTTTTTCTTGGACCACTGCTGGACCACTTGTGCTGGCAGTCCTCTCTGAGAAGCAGAAGCCAAGATGGGGTTAGAGAAAATGAGGAAGGAGGTAGGAAGGGCTGGGAGAGCCATCAGCCTGTACTATAGGTCTATCCTCCACTGAAGGTAAGAGGAAAGGAAGGAAGTTCGGGTCGAAGGCTCCTAGTCTACATTAAAGTTCTAACAATGCCCCGCAAGGCTGCAGGGGAGTGATCAAGGCAAAGTAGCTTGTCAAGGTGCTCCAAGTCTTCTGGGTACAGGACTACCTAGGATCCTGGTATGCTTGGTCCTTAGCCTGGAACAGCTGTGGCAAGTGTGCGTGGCCTGAGTTCAGAGTGCAGTAGTTGGGGTTGTCAGTCTTGTACAGCTGGAGACATGGGATGTCCATTTCCATGGTTTCCAGAGAAATCATGCCGTTAAGATTCCTAGAACATGTTTTGTCCAGATCAGAGCCTCTACTAGCACCACCTTAATTCTCCTAGAGGCCCTAACAGAAGGGTACACCCTTAACTTGGTCTTCCTCCTGGGGTCCGCATGCTTTATTGGCAACTCCCTGTATTTGGTCTGTGCTATAATTTAATTTGGTCTAGGCTATATTTGAGAATTTTTACTGGGTGAAGAGACTGAAGATAAGAATTGTTTTATTTATATTTCTTCTGAATTCTGTGTTCAGATGGATCAGTTCTTTCCCAAGTTTCTCTCTCTCTCTCTCTCTCTTTTTATACTAGCATATATAGCTGAAAGAAGTCAACTCAGGTTTTCAACATTGTCCAAGTTTACAAGTTCATTAGATACATCTTCCAAGTTACTGCTGAGTATAATTTTACCAAATATTTCACCACCATATAACACAAGGTGATATATTTTTTTCTGACCTCTATAATAATTTCCTTGGCCTTTTTTTAGCTTCTACCTACTGTCCTGTTTCAAAGCCCAATGCCATATAGTTGAGCTTTCTATTGTAGCAAAACCTAATTTCCCTGCAAGTAGTATCAATTTCTGAGTCATTTAATTATTGTTTTAGTAATAGTGCATAACAAATAATCACAAGATCTGATAAAACGCAAAGCATTTATTTAACTCATGCCTTCCTGGGGTTAGCAGGTTCAGGCAGCACCCAGAGAAGGTACCTCTGCTCCTGGTGTGTCTCATTTTTCTCAGGGGACCAGCAGGACAGCTTGATGGTTCTTTTCAAGATGATGAGAGAAGGCGAATCCCATAAGTATGTCCTAAGCCTTTGGTCACTTCGTATTTGGTAACATTCCACTGGTGAAAACAAGTCATGTGGCCAAGCTGAAAGCCATTGTGTTACAATTGCCTACAGCAATTACCATTACCAATGATAATTGTAACATTACTGTGTTATAATTGCTTACAATATTCATACAGTAACATGCTGTACAGGTTTGTAGCCTAGGAGCAACAGGCTATACCATCTAGCTTATAGGTCTGCAGTAGGCTGTACCATATAGTTTTGTTTTAATATACCTCTTGGTGTTAGCACAACGATGATATTCCTAATTATGGAGTTCTCAGGACGTATCCCTGTCATTAGGTGACACATGACTGTTCATATATCTGAACAATACTCTCTTCACCCTTACTATCTATCAAGATTACTTCTTAGTTACTATCATGGTTGCAAACTGTGTTTTCATTTTACGGTGTGGAGGTCAATTACATTTTCAAAGATTTTTGAAGTAGAAGAAATTTAAATTTTCCTGAAACCAGAGGGTAATTTTTGAAAACACTTGTGAGGTTACTTTCAACTACTCTTTAAGTCTCTATGAATTGTCTAATACTGTAGGTAAAGGGATGGTCTGCACTTTATATGCCTTGAGAAGCATGTGTTCCTATCGAATATCTGCACGTATTCCCTTAGGACTCCAGGTGAATCCCTCTACAACCCTCGAACTCTACGCAGTCTTTGGTCCCAGGAACAGGCAGACAAGAGCTTGCTTTCTTGTATACAGTTTCTCTCTCCTTTTTAGCATTATCACTTATGGACCACAGACCTGCCTGGCTGTGCCAAGTGCTGTGGTCAGTGCTTTAAATGCAGTACCGTATCGAATCTTCATCACGATGCTATGAGACTGGCATCGTTATTACCATAGTCATAATCTCTTCCGGATGTAGAAGAATATGTCCCACATCTCACAGGAAAGTCAAAGAGATTAGAACTTGGACTTATCTGACTCTAAAGCCAGTACTCCTATCCTTAGCAATACTGCCTTTTTGGTTGAATTCTGCCTCTATTTACTCTTCCATTAAAACAGAGACGTCCCTACTGCCCAAGAAGTCCATTATGATCCAATGGAATCAAAGAAACTGCTAATTCACAAGAATCTGACTGTAGATGACTCTCAGGAGGAGTGAACAGCATTGGGATGTTTTGCTTTAGCCTAACATTGCGTCTCTGTTAGGAAGTATAGCAGCCTGCTGAGGCTTGGTTACTAAGCTTGCCAAGAGTACTCGCTTCCATGACTCTGTGTTGACGAAGCACCAGTGACAATGGAAAGGGAGAGAGTTGCCCCGGCCAGATGCCCCTTTTCCTCTTGGCCCTTCCACTAAATGCTGCTCAAGGAGGCTCTGCATTGCAAGATGGGCAAGGGGTCACACGAGGAGGGGTGGTGAGCGATTTATTTTCCAATTAATTAAAGGCCAAGGGAGTCCCTTTCTGAAGTTTTATTTGGGGTCTCAGGCCATCTGTATATAGCAACCCAAGGAGAAAACCCCCAGCCACCCTGCGGGGGCAATTCGTTCTACATTTTCTTCCTCTCTGCTCCACAATCCCTACCTCACTCAGGCTGTGTCAACTGCCCAGCTGAGCATCTCTTGCAGTCAACTTTCTAGCTCCATCTCTGAGGGATTTGTCCTCATTTCTGGGTTGGAAGCTTCTCACCTTCAAATTACACAGTTTCTTGAGAAGAAAGAGATAATGGATGTGACAGTGCTAGAAGATAGATATAGATAGATAGATAGATAGATAGAGACACCACCACCACCAATAACAACAACAGAGCACTGTCTGTACTCATGGCCCATGCCCAGTGGGCATTTAACAGAAGTAAAGACAGGTGGATTGGCCAGAAAAAGTAGAGGTGTTTGCAAGTAAGGGGGTAAGGAATGGAAATTTCTAATTTAGAAGTAGCCCTTCTACTAGGGGCCAGATTAATTAGGAATGATGGGGAATCTGAAATCAAGATCTCTGAGAGTCTATAGCCACACCAAGCTGAGCTCCTTGCAACTTCTGATCCTGAAGCCTGGGGAGTGTAATGGATAAAAGGCTACCTAGATCAACCCTCACCTGCTCCCACCTTCTCTCTCTGTCTGATGCTTGTTTGCCTTTGACAACTCAATTTGCCTTCTACCCTCTGGCTGCACACACTCAGTGATGGTGAACTCACTCTATTCGGAGATGTAGATTTCCCTCCTTGGGCAGGTCTGCCAACATGTCCTTCCTTGCACCATGTTACCATCACCACTTTCCCTGATTCACTATGCTCTAGAATAAATAAGAGTTAGAGAATTGGGAGTAGGGTTTGCAGGTCAAGAATGTGTGCCTGGTGAATAAGGAAGAAAGGATATGTGGCATTTCCCTGTGCAGAAAGAACAGAGGGAGGCAGGGGATGGTGGAAAGCCATCAAGGAGGAGCCACTCAGATGCCTGCTGCTGGTGGTGTGCGCTGCGTCTCCTGGGACAGATGAGTGAGACACATTCATCCAACTACCCTTTGAAGACGTGGCAAGTCCTCTGCAAGAGGTTGAGCTTCCCCCATGAGGGTTTCCCAGGTCTTGCTTTGGCTCCAGAACAGTTATTTCCAATGCTCAGAAGCTCAGAAAGTGACCAGGAGAAAAGAGGTAGAACATTGTGGAGAAAGAGAAAGGGAGAGGCGGTGGGAGGGAGTGTGTATGGGAGACAGAGAGGAGGAGGAAGAGGCACTGAGAAACTGAATGTATCATAGAAGAGAGGGAGCAGCAGGGAGTATGGACAGAGAGGAGGAAAAGTGAAGAGTTGAGAGAGTAGGGGAAGGGAGAGTGGGGACATGCCAGGGAGGGCTGGAGCAAGCAGCAGCATCTGTAAGGTATGGCGCTCTGGGCTCTGGGTCCCACATTGCTTCTGCTGCTGGGCCACCAGACTGGGAAACTTGGTGGGGGTCGGGGTTAGGGAGGTGGTTGGACCAGGAGGGCTGTGGGAATTCTCAGTCTGCACTGACAGGATCCGGAGGCCCAGCCCTGAAAGCCCCAGGAGCCCCCATGGCTCCAGGAAGATGGGTGCTGGGTGGATTGGACCTGGACAGAGCTGCTGAGGGCTGCAATTTGGCAGTCGCCCTGACTTTATTGTCAGCAAGTCTGACGGGAGCTGAAGGCCTCCCTGCTGGGCCCTGCGGCTGCCATGTGCCCGCCTGTGGGACGCCTTGCGGGGCTGGTCCCCTGGGTGCCCGGGGATGGATGGGAGAGCGGCGCGCATGCGCAGGATGCGCGTGGGTGAGGAGTGGGGAGATCCCAGGCAAGACTGACACGGGTGGGGCATGCAGGCGACAGGCCGGGGTCCACCTAGGCCGGGGAGTGGTCGTGTTTTCTGTTCTGTTTTTAAATTTTAATCAGTGGGCTGGGCGCGGTGGCTCACGTATGTAATCCAGCACTTTGGGAGGCCGAGGAGGGTGGATCGTTTGAACTCAGAAGTTCGAGACCAGCCTGGGCAACATGGTGAGACTCCATCTCTCCTAAAAATAAAATAAATTATCCTGGAGTGGTGGCGTGTGCCTGTGGTCCCAGCTACTCGGGAGGCTGAGGCAGGAGGATGGCTTGTACCCAGCAGTCAGAGGCTGCAGTGAGCCGCGACTGCACCAGTGTGCTCCAGCCAGGCAACGCTCTGAGACCTTGTCTCAGAAAAAACATTAAATTTTCATCAGTAAAAATTGTTTGGGAAAACCTTTTCTAAAGCCTGTAAAGCTTTATATTACTATCGCCGTCCTCACCAGGAGCCAATAAGGAATGTGTCGCTGTATTACAGAAGAGGAGCCCCGTGCAGGAGCAGCTCAAAGACGGCCCGTGAGACTCCAGAGCTGGTGCTCTGCCCACTGTGGTGTAATAGCAGCTACTCTCCTGAAGGTTTAGGGCCAGTTAGTCCCAGGCCTTTGATGGCTGGGGCCAAAGGGGTGGGCAGGACTTGGCTTCTCACTTCCTTTAAAAGTCTGTCCACATTACCTGTGGGGCATCATGAAATGAAGGAAGAAAAGCATCCACCCTCTTTGTTTAAACCCTCCCTGGAGTGAAGCCGCCACCTGCTAAGCACAAGCCCACAATGAAACATGTCACTCCTGCTGGGGCTTACATATCCAGGAAGCACACCCTGGGTCCATTTAAAAACATCGGAGATGGCCTGCTGTCCTGAGATGCACAGGGAAATTGGAGACACAACCAGACACCAATAACACACTGCAAGGGTGTGATGGCAAGTGTCCTCAGACCATCCTCTGGCCAGTACAGCCAGAGCTCAGTCAGAAACCAAGAAACTGCCCGGGTAGGAGCTGAGTTTAACCCTGCAAGTCTTAATTTTGTGCAAGGACTGTACAATGAGCTGCAGCGGGTAGACACTGAGCAAGGCAGTTCAGCTTGTCTGATAGGACAGAAGCAGTGCATATGGAGCTACAGTATCTGGAGGGACACAGAAGTGGCAAGAAATGAACAGACTAGTGCTGTGCGGATGGGAGGAGGGAAACAGTCACCTTGGGCTGGAGAGTGAGCAATCAGGAAGGGCTTCACAGAAGAGGTGACCATCAACGTGCTATTTTGCATATAGATGGAGCTTTAGTTTACAACACTTTTGCATACATTAGTTTGAGACACGGTATTATGGTAGCAAATGTTGGCAAGGGCGAGAAAAAGTGCTAATCCACTGCTAGTGTTGAGAGTATAAATGAATTAAACTTAATGTGGGAAGCAGTTTGACACTCAGAATTCAAAATTCTAGGAATTTATGCTACAAACATACTGATACATATGGGCAGATATACAAGGACAAGATACCCACTATAACAAAGTTATTAGCAGCAAAAGACTGAAAACAACATAAGTGTTCATCAGTAGGCATCAGTTAAAGAATTACAAGTTATCCAAGCAATGGAAACTGTGCAGCCACTACAAAGAATACGGTAACTGTGTGTTGCTATGAAATGAAATCTCCAAGACACCATGTTGAGTAAAAAATAAAACAAGGCAAAGAATGATGTGTACGGCTAACTTTCTTTTGAGTGACAATTGGCTGTGTATGCTTTTATATTTGAACAGAAAATTTTCAGAAGTTGTATTAATCTGTTCTCACACTGCTATAAAGAAATACCTGAGATTAAGAAATTTGTAAAGAAAAGAGGTCAAATGGGCTCACGGTTCTGCAGGCTGTACAGGAAGCATAGCAGCTTCTGCTTCTGGGGAGGCCTCAGGAAACTTACAGACATGGTGGAAGGCAAAAGAGAAGCAGGCAGGTCTTACATGGCCAGAGCAGGAGGAAGGGGGCGGGGGAAAGTGCCACACATTTTTAAAACAACCGGATCTCCTGAGAACTATCAGGAGAACAGCACTAGGGGGATGGTGCTAAACCACTCATGAGAAGCCACCCCCGTGATCCAATTACCTGCCATCAGGTCTCACCTCTAACACTGGGGATTACAATTTGACATGGGATTTGGGCAGGGATACAGATGCAAACCATATCGGAAGGATACACGAGAACCTGCTCACAGTGGTGGCTGCAGGGGAAGTAGATTGAGGGCTTGGAGTGGGAGGCAAACTGTTAAAACATTTTACATAATTGTGAAATGTATCATATATCTAGAAGAGTGTATAAAACATATGTACCATCTGAAAAGTAATTATAAGGCATACCAGACAATGTATATAGTATAATAAATTCTCGTACTCTGAATTTGATAGTCTGCATATAGTAATTTGTTACTTTTCCTATTGAAAAGACTCTCTGTGAGGTAGACAAGGACATTCCTTCCTCTCCCATTTCCTAAGTGGACGGTAGGGCGGAGCTCAGTGGGAGGGCCTGTGGGGTATCCAGGGACAACAGCGGGTGACCACAGCATGAAATCAGAGAGGAGGAGGGGCAGGAGATGGGAAAGCTGGGCTCCCTGCCGAGCACGAGCACAGGATGGCCAGGCTCAGCCTGGAGTTTGTTTGTTAATTTCAGAGGACTCGTTAAATGTTTTGGGGAGTGACGTGATCAAAGTCTTACAAAAAGGAAGTAAAATCAAATGCTGTGATGGTCAGCAAGGCCATAGCCAAGCAGACTAGCCTGGGGGGTGGGGAGGGGGACAGAGGCTTGTCTTCCTTTCTGCTCCGCTCATCGTTGAGAATAATGAGAGTGGGGACCCACTGATGGGCACTCACGTGCTGTGACCATGTTGATAACGTTGTGTCCGTCAATCCTCACAATGACACTGACGCACAGATGTTATATCCCCATTTTCCAGGCGAGGAAATAGAATCTGCTAAAGGCCATATAGCTGGAACGCGGCGCAGACGGGGTGTGCCTCCACGCCCGCCGTTTGTAAAGCCAGTGCTCTTGCGGGGAATCTGCGTGTCTCCCCACAATTGTTGGCTGTCAGGAGGACTTTCCCACATGCATCTTGATTTGGGGCTTGATATTTCTCCCATCGTCCTGTGACGTTGGCCATGCCACTGCGACGAATGTGCAGTGGATGCCAAGGTACATAGCGTGACATTGGGAGGCACTTGGCTCCTCTCGCTCCGGTCACCTGCCTTCCATCAATCATGGAGGCCTTCGGTGTGCACGAGAGTAACGCAGGGCAGTGGGCCACATTTGAGAGGGAAATCTCCCCGAGCTCAGACTCTGGGGAAGGAAACTGCCTGCGTGCTTGCTCTGCTGCTCTGGGAATGGTGCTGGGCAGGCCCCTGTGCTCATCGCCTGGCTTTGCTGGGTATTCATACACAGCAGGCAGCTTCTGAGGAGAAGAAGGGGTTAATGGCCTTGCTCGCGCTCCTGCCCCCACACCCCAGAAACACACCAGTTATGTTTTTCAATCTTGCACACCCCACTAATGAGCATCATTTCCTGGTGTCTGACACGATGGAGTGACTCTCTGGGAAGATTTGGCCAGGATCTTGCAAAACTAAAGAAATACCAGAATCTGCAATATGGCCTGGCTCTGACCTGACCCCTGGGCCTGCCCACTTCTGTAAACAGGCATGAGGGATGCTGGAGGGTGCTAGAGTCAGTGCAGAGGGTGAGGAGCGTGGCTGCTTCTATGCTTCTGGTCTAGTTATGTACTGGCCACAATGACAGTTGGGTTTGCACAGGGGGCCTTGTTTGTTACGGTGAATCCACAGGTTAAAATCAAGGCCTGCCGTGTTGCCTTCCCTTTCTGGGAATTTGGTGGGAAGCACCAATGTAATAATCCTGATTTATATCTCTAGCCAAACCCCAAACACAGCTCCAGTCCTTGACAAAAGTAATTCTCCTTTGGACAGTAATGTGCAGGAACCATGCCAGTTTAGCCTGTTCTGTACATTCTTCTCCTTGACAGGCCAGAGCTCAATGAATATTTCACCTTCATAGTCTTGGCCACAGTCGGGGGTTTGCGAAGCTGTCTAAATCTGGTTTATCAGCAGGAATAAATGCCCTCAGACTTAAAAAGTGGGAAGCAGAACTTGGCTCTGTTGGGCTGGTGATTTATGAAGGAACACCGAGCTGGGAGTGGAGGAGCAGTGAGGGGAGGGAAGGCAAGCAGGAGTCTGTGGGATTCCACTCACAACCTATAAAAGCAGCAACATGTACTCTAACGAGAGATCATATTCCAAGATACATTTCCTCCCATGAAGGATACGGCATCTGGCATCCATCACTTGTTAGGGACAGAGGAACTGGAGGGACTCTGGCTGCCTTTGGGGTACGTGGCAGGTGTGGGGATAGGCCCCGATCAAGCCGAGGGCTACCTCTGCAGGAGTCATGGCCTTGAGGTGGCACCTCCTTTCCCTTTGCTGTCCATAGGGTCCGCCATACCTGGCTTCCCAAAGCCCTGAGGCCTTGCCCTTCCACCATCTGGCAGCCCCTGAAGGCCCATTCCCTCCGTAAACCATCTCAGGCCAGCCCGCTTAGGATATCCTCTCCCTCCACGATTGCTGCTTCAGAGCCTTAAGTGGCCTAATCAAACCAATCATTTTCCTATTTGCACATTTAGTCTTTTGTTCTGTCTGTGACACCTGCAAGGTCACACCCCACTTCCCTGCAGATAGAATCTCAAAGAATGAGCCCTGTGTTTGGGACCTTGGGGCCTGGATCAGGCTGCCCACGCTGATATCTCAGCTCTGCCAATTAACAGTTGTATGATTTGGGTAAGTTTTTTTCTTGTACCCGTTTTCTCACCTGTAATGTGGGGATGATAGCACACTTACACTCCCTGGATTGTTGGGAGGATGAAATGGAGCCATAACTTAGCCCAGCACCTCCCACATGGTTATTGTTCGTTATATGGAGACTCAGGATGATGGTGGTGAGGATAAGACAGGCAGGGCTTCACAGTCATTGAAAAATACTGCGAGCAGGCGACTGCTTGAAACAGCTAAGGCTCTGTGTACGTTCCACAACTTGGCTGGCTTTTGCTTTTTTATATAGTTTTATGATAATCAGCACCAGAGTCTCTTCTCAGCTCCTCTGTGGACACAGTGCAGTGCAAATATCATGAGCTTTGGAGTCACACAGGCCTGGATCTGAACCGTAATCATGAATAATTAATTTCATTGGGCCTGTTTCCTCATCTATAAAATGGGGATAATAGTAGCTACTTCGCATGATGGTGGGGCCGATTAAACGAGGCGATGCGTATAGCTTGTTGAGTATAGTGGTAATGTAATGAGTACCCCGATACTGATTTCATTCCTCCACCCTTGCCCCATAAGGCTCTAGGCTCCATTTATTTTTTGAGATCTCTTTGACACCTGCCTCTTCCATAAATGTTTCCCTGTATGAACCCTCTGATGAGATACTTTGTCACGTGTTGTTTGTCTTTGATTATTTCATGCATACCAAATCTGTCATCCAAGGTAGATTGTAAGCTTTTAAAGGCAATGTTGTCTTAAATGTCCTTCCCCCCCACCCCTTATAATAAAAACATGCTTCTGGGCACATCAGTGCATCATAAACAGGTGAGGTGACTTGACTTTCACTGTAGGAGGAGCCAGCTGCCGAAACAGGTGAACTGGGTGACTTACAGCGCCAACTCTCTCTAAGGCTGAATTTCTTCTCTCTCTCCCCCTTTCTCTATCAATCACTCTCACTCTCTCAGCTCTTAGGATAGGATCAACTGCAATTCCAAGAGACTTACGAGAGAGAAGAATGTTTGGTTTTTCTAAAAAGAGGAAAGAGAAAATTGAGAGTGGAGAAGGACATGGGATATTCATGCAGTCTGTTTGTTTCATCTAACAAACGTGTGTGATTATTGTGTGCCAAGCACTGTCTTAGGCTCTGAGGGGGAAAGAAGGTTATGAAGAGGAGAGGACAAGTTCTTGTCCTTAATAAATTTATAGCCTTGGGTCACTGAGTGGGAGCTTCCAGGTCTAGTTGACCTGCCAGGCTGGAATTCCATTGCTTTGGTTTCTCAAGTAATGAAGTCAATCCCCTTGGATTCATGGAGTTTGTCCAGAAAAAGTTGATGTGATTTGCTTCTCGCAAGAATGAGGACTCTTTGAAGGTGGTGTTTCTGTTTAATACAGGTTTGTGGGTCTTGTTCCTAGCATGTGGCCTGGCAAATAGCATATCCAGTGAGTGTTGAGTGAACAAAGGAGAAGTGGAAGAGACTGCAATTAAGAGAGAACTCCCTGGCCGCAGGCGGCTTTCTCGCAGCCCCAGGTGGAAGCTCTTCTACTGCACCAGCCCTGTGGTTCTGTTAGACGGACTCAGGCCTCCAGAGTGTGGCTCAATAAACAACAGGAAAAAACCCAAAGCTTTCTGACCAGCCCGCTGTGTTTGGATTGGCAGGAGGTTCCCAGTTGGAGTTAGTGCCTCAGACGTGAGTATCAGAGTCCTTCCATATGAGCAAGAGGAAGGCTTCTTGGCTCAGTCCCCAACTTTGGTGGGGAGTATATGGGCCTGGGGGTGCGACTCCAGGGGGGGTGGGGGCGATGCAGAGGGGTAGGCTGTGTTTGGAGCTTCTCAGGTCCTTCTCAGTTCCTCCCATTGGCCCAGGCATCCTCGCTTGTCCCCATGTGGTCTGGGGTCAGGACATCAGGTTCTAATCCAGGCCCTGCTGCTTGCCAGCTGGGTGACCCCAGGCAACTCATTTCACCAACCTGGGCTTCAATGTCCTCACGGTAAAATGACAGGGTAGATTAGGCAATCCCTAAGGTGTCTCCTCGCAGTTTTATGAAATTATTTTTGTTACCCTGTAGCTGCAGATCCTGGCAAGGAAGCACTGACATTTTTGACGTATGTTGAGATGGTCGAGGAAGACGGAGGGGTATCGAGAAACAGGGATATGTGGTGTACCCTGAAACGGAACCTGGGACTCCTTTTCCCTGGTCTTTTGCACTCATCCCTACCCTACCCACTTTTTTTATCTGTCCTTTACCCCACCCCCAAAAGATGATCCTTCTGGGAGATGACAGCGTGCAATGGGGGAAACGCAGAACATCCCAGCATCTCTCGGCCTCGGTTTCTCATCTGCACAGGGAGGCTAATGCCACCTCCCTTACTTGGAGGTTGCGAGGATGAAGTGAAGTCATCTATATGCTGTACCTTGTAAACTGTCAAACACCACATAAACACAAGGCATAAAGCTGGCTCGGATGGGAAAACTATTAGAACATGTCAGGTAGCCCCTTCTTATGTGAAGATGTTTCAGTACAAGGGATGTTTCTGTTGCCATTTGTCAATGGCCTGTCCTGTTGGGTTTTGCCTGCCTTTTGGAGGGAGAAACACTGCTGTCCAACACTTCATTTCTTTGGATGCTTTTCCACTAGAGCAGAAAGAAAAGCATTTCCCATATGATTTGGCTTATCTCAGTACGCATGTGCAGCAGCATCTCTAGGTCTTTAGATGACAAGGGTTTGCTCTCCGTCTCTGGAGCAGAGAGGACCAGGGAGGCTGCGTTGGGAGCAGATGCCAGGAAGTGGTGGTTGCTGTGTCATTTTCCTTCATGGCCATATTAGAGGTGGGTCCAAGGGAAAGGGCACTGAACAGGATTGGAGTTACTTCATATCGTTCGGGTTTTTGATTTCCACATATTAGTTGAAAGTTTGACAAGATCTCAGATAACATCTAGCTCAGCTGCTCTCTTAGGCCTGAGAGTTAGGGCCTGGCTGAAGCCATCCAGTCCACTTAGAAAGGAACAGGAACTAGAATCCGGTCTCTGGACTTGGTTCTAGTGCTCTTTCTGGAATACCACAAGCATCCCTGTTCTTCCTTCTTCTTCCCACACATTCCCCATCACTCCCCACACCTCCCTTCACCTCTGCTCTTTGCTTCCCTTTCCTGAGCCCTTTTGGTGTAACTCTCAGGATGGAAAAGCTTTCTGAGTTTCTGGGGCAGGCTTACTGTTTCATAGGGTGGAGTGACCGTCCCAAAGCAGTTTGGCTATGTTCTCCGGATGTCAGGAAGCAGCCTGGGCACCAGCTCACTGCATGGGCCTCTTCTCAGATCCAGATGCAAGAGTCAGAGACTCCACCCATGGGCCCCATGCCTAAGGGGTCAGAGACATAACCTGTGAACTGGGTTCTGCGGTGGCTGGGGCCCACTGTCCCCTCCCCGTCCCTTGCTGATGTGGAAGGACCAGTGTGTGCTGACCTATGGTGTTCCTTCCTGATCCAATCCTTCTAAACCCTGCCCTCTTACCTCCCACTGGGGCATTCCAAAGCCACGCAGCATCCACGTGGCAGCTCTCTCCAGCGTCACCCAGATATCGCTGGCCTGTGTTCAAGTGCCCATCTAAGCCCAACACAGGGTTGCCTGGTCTAGGTGAACTCACCCTGGGGAGATTTCACCCTCTGGCAACAGCTGACTCTATTTATTCAGATGAGAACAATTTTCTCTCCCTTGCACTTTCAACAAGTTTGACTTTAGGCTCCCCCATTGCTCGGCTGCCAAAAGCAATAAAAGGCTGAGGAGGAGGTGGAGGGCGGGGGAGGGGGGGAGACGCTCCACGATAATTGAGCTGTCAGCTGAGCCCTGGGGCTTCCTGGATCTGGGGTGTCTCACAGCCCACGTGGGCTGGTTTGCAGCAATGGGGAAGGGAGCCGTTTGACTTCCTAATCACTCAGAGAGATAGCGGTGCTCAGGGCAGGTGGGGCGGGACTGGGTGGAAGGCGCTTCTAACCAGCCTCGTCTGTTGTCGGCTTCCTTCTGGTCTGCGCTGGAGCTGCCTCAGTAGTTTGAATAGGAAACCGAACTGTCACATGAAGGTGGTGGGTGGGGATCGTTGTGGGGTAGAGGGCCTCAATGCTGTGTGCTCTGTGATGTGCCAAAATGAGTAAGTCAGGAGACGATGTCCAGGCACACCCCAGATCTGAGGGCCCAAAGAGCAGCTCAGCTCTCGCCGGAGCATCCCTGTTTGTTTTTCAGTTTCGCTGGCTTTTTGCTCTTCTACAGTAGTGACTCTTGTGGGATTATTGGGCTATTAGTTCCCCGGGAGGAGGGTCCTGGAGTGTCATTTCTGCCAGCCTGCCACCGTCCGGGTGTCTTGGGTGAGAAGACAGGTGTGCTCTGTGGCCTGCTCTGAGTGGACCTGGCTGCCCTGGGGCTGGAAAGCTGGGCCCCTTTCGCCCGGGGACCTGGATGGTTTGGGATGCTATCAGGAGTGGGATGCAGAGGAAGGCAATGAGCAGCTTCCTTAAGGGTGGGTCACAAAGACCCACATCACTATCACTTGGAAACAGTTTATTGTCCCAGGTTGGCACTCAGCTGCTCTGCTTGCCTTCTCCTTCACACTCATTCTCTTGTCGTTCCCCAGTCCTCACTCAGATCCACCATCCCCCACACCTGGCACCACAGGGGCCTTTGCTCACACTGCCGCCTCTGCCATGATGGCCCTTTCCTCATGTCCAACCACACCCATGGATCACACTCTACTTCCGCCCTAATTCCTTCCTGAAACTCCTCTGAGAGCTCTCTGGTTTCCCTGTCCTTTCCTCATCCCTCACTTACAGCACCAAGGCCCCTCTGTCTCCTGTCAGTGGCTCAGGAATGGCCCTGCCTCTCCCGACAGATTGAGCTCCCTGAAGGAGAGATTCTCGCTCTCTCACGCTGTGCCTCCTTCACACGCCTAGCACAGGCCCTGTGAGCAGGTGTGCAGCAATTCCCTGTGGGGGTGAGGCATCCCGCAAGCACGCATTAACATACATTTGCATGTAGCACGTTTGCATAGTGCATGATAAAGATGGAACTCCTGCTCTTGGTAGCTCTTCATTTGGAACAGAGGGCTCTGATGGGGGCCAATGAATAAATGAAAAGGCCCTATGGATGGGTCAGAGGCATTGAATTCAGAGCTGCAAGAGGTGTTAAAGATAGTCTAGTCCAATCCAATCTCTTCTGTACAGATGAAGAAACTGAGATCCCAAGAGGTGAGTGGCTGAGTTGCGTAAGCAGTTAATGACAGAGCAAGAGATGGCTCACTCTGGTCTCACATGCCTTAAACCCGGTTTGTAGTTGCTGGAGCAGGCTTTCTACCAATGCTCCTGGGGCTCGGTGATAGTTCTGGATCACCCATATTGTCTTGTCAGTCTCACCTGCAAATTTCTAGTTTGAAAGTCTTGGGAAGCCTGCCCTAGACACCTCTGTGCTAATCCTAGAGGGGAACCAGCTTAAGAAATAAGCCACCACCTTTGATGGGACCCAAGTCCCTAGGTCACTGTCTAGCAGCACCACTTGATTCCTAGCTCTGGCGCCAGGGGTTGATCTCAAAATGAATTTCAAATTGTAGTTGATGGGAAAAAAAAGAAGATTGAGATGAAATTAAAAATAAATGGGAATAGCATACGGAAGTATAGGGAGGGCAGAGCCGGGGCCGGGGCCCCTGGGTGCTAAAAGGAGAAAGATGTTCTTCCCGTGAGAAAAATCATCTAAGAGCATCAAATAAGCCTCTTGTGAGGGATAGAGACTCCTCTGTCCCCAGACTCCTCCCACTGAGAAAGTAGATGGCTCTAGACTTGTGCTGGCTCCTGATGTAGGGCTCATGGGCGGAGCTCAGGCTCAGGGCTAGTGAAAGAGGCTCAGAACAACCGGGACGTCGTCTCAGAACATCTTTCGCAACTGGATTTAGAGATTAATTGAGGTAAAGGGAAGAGATGCAAATACTTCTCCTCCTCCTTCTATCGTCTCTACCCTCATCAGCTTCCAAGCTTGGGAAAAAAGTGATTTCTAACCATCTCTCTTCCTTGTCCAAGGCTCTTTGGAGAAAATAAGACACACGGGGTCAGAGGGAGGATAGCCCAGCCAGGCGGGTGTCCCAGCAGAGACTGGGCAAGGCAGCCTGTGCTAGCCCAGGAGTGGGAGGCAATAGGAATGGGGGTGCTGTGTGCTGCCCTGGGCTCAGGGTGACACCCCTTTCCCTGAAAAAAATCTGTTATGTTATTTGACCTGAGGGAACACCCTTTAAGAGACTCCTGAGACCCAAACAAAGTCCTTTATCTGCAAACCTGAGACCTTCTTTGGGTACCCGCCAGCAACAGAGATCTGAGCTGGCTAGAGAGCTGGCTAGAGAGAGTGGCCATCTTCCTTGAGTCCCAGATGGGAGCTGAGCCTTCTAGGTAGGGGTCAAGTGGCTTGGATTTGCCATGACCCCATGTGGCTTTTGACTGCAGAGCTCAGAGACGGCAGCCTACTGCCAGGAAGGACTCTCTTCCAAGTTCGGGCTGGCTCAGGGCCCCGAGGACTGTATCCAGGGAGCCATGGCCTGTGGACCACAGAAACGGTCAGATGCTGTGGCACGTGTGCTGTTGTCCCCCTTGAATTTTGTCTTGACCTGCCACATTTTCTTAGTCACTGACATTTATTTTTCATCTCTCTGGGCTCAGAAAATCAACTCTCTTAGGCCCACTTGGTGTTTGAAGTGGGACAGGATTTCCAGGACACCTGCAATTCAGAGGTCAGTAGAGGAATGAAGGAGCAGAATCTGAGCCTGAACCCCCCAAAATTCAAGGGGGACTTTGTTACCTTCATGTAGTCAGACAGACATTGAAGAAATGCTTTTATGTCCTGGGTTTTCCAATTGCTATGACATGCAAACTCTTCTTAATGAAAATTTTTTGGGTGTGGGTTTACTTCAGGCCCTGGATCCTTTGCCTGGATTTCTTTAGATTGGCTCTGGAAGCTAAGGCACAGGGGAGTTAGTGCTATTATTTTCCTAAACCCATCACAGACAGGGGCATGTTTCCTGACCTCAGGGAGAAGTAAAGAGATCCTCTCTGTTTTTTGAAACCCCTTCTAGAAGTTCCCTAAGGGAATGAGACTGGCTGCCATCTCCAAGATTGCTATATATGCAGCAAGAGAGACGGGTGGGCCTGATTTCTGCAGGGCTCCAAAAGGCCAAACTGGGATTAAGAGAAAGATCCAGGGCTGGCCGGGGTGATGGGCTGTTAACTGGCTCTGGAACTAGTACAGGTAAGGTCCCTTGAGACCTTCCAGAGGGTATGCTGTCCCCAAATTCCATCTTTTTCCTTCATCTTGGAGGGTCTGGCTTGGCACCCCTGAACAGTTTTCTAGGATTGACATTTTCGCTTCCTTTTTTGCCCTTTTCCTCCAACCTTTGAACCTTGTTTCTACTCCATGACCCACTGAGTTCTCTGGGTCTTCCATTTTAAAAACAAGGCCCTTATATTAAGAATAAAAAACCAGAACCTCTTCTGGTTGTCATATGTGCTTCCAGAAATAGTGCCCCAATACTATTTAAGACCTTGAAGTCAGAATTTCCAAGGAAGCATCTGGGGTGGGCTCCAGGGGGCGGGGTGCCCTGCAGTGGCCTGGGAGATTGCTCTGCCCCACGTATGGGACCACATGCTCCTTGGGAAGCTTGGCCTGTCTCTTTCTCTGGGTCCCATCTGGCTAGTTTGTTAGCTGAGCAGCCCCTGGAGGATGCAAAGAAAGATTTGGCCCTTAACCGAACCAGGGATCAGCCACCACTGCTGAGTGCTAAGAGATTTAAGGATCTGGTGTAGCCCAGAGGTTAACGGTAAGAGCCTTGCAGTCAGACCCACCTCTGCTCTTCCCAGCTATGTGACCTCAGACAAGTTCTTTTATTTTCCCTGTCTCTAAATCCTCATCTATAAATGGGAGCTGATAATATCTCCTCATAAGGTTGCCATAATCATTAATAAAGTAGCATAGAGGAAATGCTTGGTAGAGGTCTGGCCCATAGTAAATGCTCAATCCATGGTAGCGGTCAGCACATGTACGTTTACCTACAGTGATGCTTCTTTCTGGATGTGCACAAATCTTTGTAAACAAAATAGGAAATATCAGACTTGCTGTGTCTGTGTCACTTCTTGTGACAAAATGTCTTGTTTTGTTTAGTGTCCAGCCCAATGCCTTGAACCTAGGAGATTCTCACGAAGTATTTATGGATAAATTAAGAAATGAACTAGTTCGATAGGTGGGAAGGGAGGCAGCCCACAGGGTACATCTCTAACTGCTTCTTTGGAGAAGAGAGTATAAATACCACCTGCTCCAGCCCTCAGGCAGCACCATATCTGAGGATTTTGCTTAGCAAGTGCTTGCAGTTTTCAGCAGCTAGAGATGTTGCTGAGCCCAAGAGTTCGTATGGGGATGGGGGTATTCGGAAACCTCACCATTTCTGCTCTGCCTTAACCCAGGAGGGCCTTGTCACTACAGTGAAGACACTCCCAAGCCCCTCATTTTGCACATATCTATGTGAATGGGCCTATTGAAGTTGTGCACTGCATAGCCTGGGTGGCTCTATGTGGCAGCCCTGGATGCTCCTAGCTTCGAGAATAATTTAGATTCCTTGACATGACGACTCACCTTCCAAAGGATGATTCATTTTCAAATGGCCTGAAAGAAATGAAGGAAGTAGAATGATCAAAGGCAACTAAAATATCTCCTCTGGAGACAGGACTGCAGGAGGTCCTATCCCAGGAGAGCAGGGGTGTCAGTGGTGTCCACCTAGAGCCACTCGTACTAGCTCATGAGACCTGACCGAGCAGAGCTTTTTCTAACTCACAGGTGAGGACATTTACACCACAGCAAATGGCATATGCTACAAACTCAGGCTTCCCGCCTCATCCCTCCACCCCAAGAGCTGGTTGTTACATATTTCTAGCACACCACTGATTTTGACTGAAAGCCAAAGGTATCCACAAGAAATAAAACAGAGGATGGTGAGGAAGAGGATAGGAAGAAATCCTGGGGAATGCATCTGGACCTATGCAAAGATCATGGGGAAATGGAATTTTGCTTGCTGAATGCATTGTGGAAAGTGTTCCCAGGCCCAGGCTGTTAAGAATGGCTATTTTTAGTTTTTAGTACTGTAGCGCAGGAATTTGCCAACAATTCTTTCTGGGGCCAACCTTGCCTTGAGAGACAGGGATTGCCTTGGGGCTGAGGCAACTGGGCTTCCCAGGAAGCATAGGTGGAGTGAGGGATGGGACAGCCCTGGGCTATAGCAGATCTGAGCCCCGGACAGTCATACTGTTGCACTCAGCCACCCTCACTTCTTCTTTTCCCACAGCTGACCTTTCCTTTCCCCTTTTAGCACTTGAAGCCAATTTCAATAGTTAATACACATATAGTAATTTAAACTTTATTTGGCACAAACCTTGGTACATAGTGGGCACGTTAAAAAACAAACAAACAAACAAACAACCCAAAACCCAAATCCTAAGGTTAATTGAAGGTTTAGGTATGCTGTGACAAATTGCTTTACCTATATTACCTCATTTAAGACTAAGAACTCTGTGAATCGACTACTGTTATTCACTCCCATTAAAAAAAAAAAAAAAAAAAAAGAGGCCCCTGAGATTCAGAGAGTTGCTCACTGGAAGTGAAGACCCAGGACACAACCGAAGGCCTTCCTGAATCCAGAGCCCCCATTTTTCAGTGTTACAAAGATCAAGGAGAGAAAAGAGGAAGATACAACAGGCTTTTTCTAATGAGCTTCATTTAAGCTGTGCTGTCTCTGAATCCCCCTGCTGTAAGGCGTCATTTTACTTTTGGGGGATTTTGAAAGCCTCTGGGAACAACTGTGTCACACTATCCCAATCCATCCTGATCACTTGGACTTCAGAGAACATTCGCTAATTCAGTGCTCCTGACCTCAGTCTTCCTCCTGCCCCTTATCTTCCATTTGTCCATCCAGCTACTCATTAAAGCCAGCTTATTCCTTGGGAGGCTATACTGTGTATCTCTCAGTGTGTGTGTATGTGTAGAATAATAACAAGAAACCCAGCTCCTAAGCCACATGTTTCACTTTGCTGCTTGTTAATTTTAACAAGGCAGCTGGTGGTTTGGACTGAGAGGTTGCTTTTCTATTAACCACAGATTTTCCTCCCTATGGATTTCCTGTTTGCAGTTTTGGAGGTAAAAAGTCTTGGTAGAGGCAAGCCGGATTTATTCCAACCTAACAGGAACAGTTTGAAGAACCCAGGCAAAGGGAACCTCTAACTGGGACAAACTTGGTCCTTCCAAATGAGAACTTTTTATGGTGCATGGTTATGGTCCAGGGACTCTGCTCAGCATGGGAGACACAGCAAATGAAGATTACCAATACCCCCAGGAGTGTGCAATCCAGTAGTGGGAATTAGACATGCCCATAGTATTATTGTAAAAGCTGTGCTCAGCACTCCAAGAGTGGTACAGGCTGTGGCTGGTATGCAAAGGAAATAGCAGACTCTGGATCTGCAAAGTCTTCATGGAGGAAGTCAGATTTGCATTGAGGGGTAGGAAGGTATTTTTATTTCTTATTTTTGTTCTTTTTACAAGCAAGAATGAGAGGAAGGGCATTACAAGCACTGGATAACCCTGCGAAGAAAGACCTACAAGTGATCAGTTGTGAAAACAATGACTCTACTGGTTAGACCAGAGAAGAGAAATTGGGAGACCCAAGAATAGGGTTGCAAAGTCACTTGAAAGCCAGATCACGGGGTGTGGGGCACCTACGGTCATGTAGAAGTTGAGACTGTTTTTCAGGAAAATGATGGTCACTGAAGATTATCGTGTATTAGAGGGATATATTCAGAACTGAGTTCTAGAAAGGTAACTGGTGAGTAGACATTAGAATGTGGAGGCAGGGGATCATTTTGTTTGGGAGCACACTTGGGAAGCGCTAAGTTCAGTGGGAATGGAAAGGAGAAATTGAGTGCAAAAGACAAGTCAGGGAGAGGCGAGGAGTAATTGAGAGTGACCGAGGCTCTGAACCTGGGTGATTTGGAGGATAGTAACGCAATGACCAAGGAACCAAGGAGGATTCTTCATGCATGTTGAGAAACAGAATTTTTGACAAGTTCAGTTTAAGGTGGGGGTGAGATATTAGATTGAAAAGATTTAACTACAGCCAGAAATGTGAGTATGGTTAGAAAGAGAGCCCAGGATCAGGGGATGGGTTTTAGACTCCTCTGGACAGAAGAAAAGGAGAAATTCCAAAAGAGGAAGACATTCTTAGAAGACAGCACAAAGGGAGTGATTAGAATGAGGAAGAACTCATCATTTTTTATGGCTGCATAGTATTCCATGGTGTATATGTGCCACATTTTCTTAATCCAGTCTATCGTTGTTGGACATTTGGGTTGGTTCCAAGTCTTTGCTATTGTGAATAGTGCCACAATAAACATATGTGTGCATGTGTCTTTATAGCAGCATGATTTATAGTCCTTTGGGTATATACCCAGTAATGGGATGGCTGGGTCAAATGGTATTTCTAGTTCGAGATCCCTGAGGAACGGCCACACTGACTTCCACAATGGTTGAACTAGTTTACAGTCCCACCAACAGTGTAAAAGTGTTCCCATTTCTCCACATCCTCTCCAGCACCTGTTGTTTCCTGACTTTTTAATGATGGCCATTCTAACTGGTGTGAGATGGTATCTCATTGTGGTTTTGATTTGCATTTCTCTGATGGCCAGTGATGATGAGCATTTTTTCATGTGTTTTTTGGCTGCATAAATGTCTTCTTTTGAGGAGTGTCTGTTCATGTCCTTCGCCCACTTTTTGATGGGGTTGTTTGTTTTTTTCTTGTAAATTTGTTTGAGTTCATTGTAGATTCTGGATATTAGCCCTTTGTCAGATGAGTAGGTTGCAAAAATTTTCTCCCATTCTGTAGGTTGCCTCTTCACTCTGATGGTAGTTTCTTTTGCTGTGCAGAAGCTCTTTAGTTTAATTAGATCCCATTTGTCAATTTTGGCTTTTGTTGCCATTGCTTTTGGTGTTTTAGACATGAAGTCCTTGCCCACGCCTGTGTCCTGAATGGTTTTGCCATAAAAAATGATGAGTTCATGTCCTTTGTAGGGACATGGATGAAACTGGAAAACATCATTCTCAGTAAACTATCGCAAGGACAAAAAACCAAACACCGCATGTTATCACTCATAGGTGGGAATTGAACAATGAGAACTCATGGACACAGGAAGGGGAACATCACACACCGGGGACTGTTGTGGGGTGGGGGGAGGGGGGAGGGATAGCATTAGGAGATATACCTAATGTTAAATGACGAGTTAATGGGTGCAGCAAAACAACATGGCACATGGATACATATATAACAAACCTGCACATTGTGCACATGTACCCTAAAACCTAAAGTATAAAAAAAAAAAAGAATGAGGAAGAAAATCAGGAGAGCTTAGGGCTTCAAAGCCAAGGGGGACAGCATTTGCTCAAGGGAGTAGTCGGCTAGAAGCTGCAGACAGGTGAGAGAGGGTGAGAGACTGAGAGAGACGACTAGATGTTACAATTAGGAAGACATTGAAGAGAGAAGATTCAACAGGGTAGTAGCCTCAGAAGTTACCACATAGAGGCATGGGTGGAAGGTTCAGAAATGTTGCCTACAATTTATTCACTTACAAATTCATTCAACATGTAGTAGTCCTCTCTTAACTGTGGTTTTGTTTTCCATGGTTTCAGTTAACTACAGTCAACTGAGGTCCAAAAATATTAGAAGACAAGTTCTAGAAATAAACAGTTCATAATTTTAAATTGCACTCTGTTCTGAGTAGTGCTATAAAATCTCACACCATCCACCTCCATTGTGCCAGGGACGTGAATCATCTCTTGGTCCAGCATCTTCACGCCACCTGGTAGTCACTTAGAAGCTATCTCATTATCACAGCAACTGTCATGGTACTGCAGCATGTGAGTTCAAGTCGCCCTTATTTGACTTCATAATTGGCCCCAACGTGCAAAAGTAGTGATTTTGGCAACTTGGATATGCTAAAGAGAAGCCTAAATTTCTTCCTTTAAGTGAAAAGGTGAAAGTTCTTGACCTAGCAAGGAAAGAAAAACAAATTGTTTGCTGAGGTTACTAAGATCTGTGGTAAGAATACATCTCCTATTTGTGAGATTGTGAAGGAAAAGGAAATTTGTGCTGATTTTGCTGTCACACCTCAAACTGCAAAAGCTATGGCCACAGTGTGTGTGATAAATGCTTAGTGAAGATGGAAAAGGCATTAAGTTTGTGGGTAGAAGACACGAAGAGAAACGTGTTCTGGTTGGCAGCAATGTGTTGTGCCAGAAAGCATCGAACCTATACAAAGATTTTAGCAAGGGAGTCCCTAAAATGAGTAACATCAAGGCATCTTCTGCAAGTAAGGGATGGTTACACATGTTCAGGAATAGGTTTGGACTGAAAAATAAAAAAGTTAGAGGAGAGTCTATGTCTGCCATTGAAGGAGCAGCTTCCTCATTTCTGGCAGAGTTGAAGCAATTGGTTAGGAAGAAAGGATACCATCCAAAGCGAATCTTTATTTGTGATGAAACTAGGCTCTTCTGGAAGAAGATGCACAGTAGAATCTACATTCATAAAAGTGCAAAGGAGGCCCCAGGGCATAGAACATGGAAGGACAGATTATCTCTGGTGCTTTGTGGCTACATTGCAAGGCATATGAGAAAGTCAGACATAGTGTATGGAGCAAAAACCCACATGCTCTCAAAAACAAAATGAAAACTATTTGCCAGTGTTTTGGCAACATAATGAGAAAACTTCAGTGATAGTTATCTTGCTTGTGGAAAGCTTCATCAATGTTTCATCCTAGAAGTGAAAAAATACTTGGAGGAAGAAGAGTTGGAATTTAAAGTTCTTTTAATAATAGACAATGCGCCTGCTACCCTGAATCCATTTACTGTGAAAATGAAAATGTTGAGGCTGTATTTCAACCTCCAAATGAAATCTTACTTCTTCAGTTCCTTGACCAGGACATCATTTGGTTTTTCAAGGCCACATACACCCACCTGATATCACATTCAATCAGCAATTGATGCAGACCCTAATCTGGACGTAATACGATGCTGGAAATCATTCACTATTGCTGATGCAATAACTTGCATCAAAGCTGCAATGGAAGAATTAAAACCAGAAACTGTAAATGCCTGCTGGAGGAATTATGGAGTGAAGTTGTAAATGGTTATAAAGGCTTCTGAGGACCAATGGAGAACTTAGGAAAATCATTCACTCAGCAAGAAAAATTGGTGGAGAAAGATTTGTCCATATCCTTGATGAAGAAAAAGAACATATTGAAGGCCATTGAGAAGTGTTAGCAAATGAGGAATTGGAAGAAACCTGTTGAGTCATTACAGCAGAAGAGGAAGATGAAGAAGAAATTGAAGCAAAACCAGCAGTGTGAACATTACTGAAATAGGCTGAAATGATTCAAATTGCACAGACATCAAAAGACAAAATTGTAGAATATAATCCTCAGATGGAATGCAGCATTAAAGTCACCTATATGATCACCAAAGGATTGCAACCTCTGCAGCAACACTTGATGGTTAAAGAGAAAGAGACGATAACTTTTGATTACAATGTTTTTCCAGAAGCTTTTGGCAAAAAAACTGCCTTCGACTATTGGGGATCCTTAACTATCAACATCATCTGTTCCTGACATCCAATCATCAGCATCCTCATGGCTCAATGACCCAGGATCATGCAAAGCAGATAATCCTCCTTCAGACGTATGGTGAGAAGGCCGATAGTAGCCCAATGTTACGTCACGATGCCTACATCATTCTCCTACTTGGTGTCATCACGTAGGCATGTGTCATTTCATATCATTGCAAGAAGGGGAAGAGCAGAACAGTGAGATATATGTATTGAGAGAGACAGAGAGACCACATTCACATAACTTTTATTACAGTATATTGTTATGATCATTTTATTTTATTATTATGTATTGTTGTTAATCTCTTTCTGTACATTTTGTATAAGTTAAACCTTGCCATAAGTATGTAGGTGTAGGAAAAAACATAGTGTTTGTAGGGTTCAGTGCTATCTGTGGTTTCAGGCATCCACTGGGGGTCTTGGAACGTATCCCCCACATATAAGGGGGGTCTACTGTATCTACTGAACACCTACTGTGTTCTGGGCACTGAACTAAGAAAGCACTAGAGATACAACAGGGAACAAGATGGAGATGTTTCTTTCTTAATAGATGAAACAGGCATTAAACCCATAATTACTAAAGGATTATTTATTACATCATGATATCTTAGTCTGGGGATCGGAAAAGTCTCCTTTGAAGAAGTGACATTGAAACTGAGACCAAGTAGGAAATAACTAACCAGGGGAAAGAGGGGCAGAGGAGTTGAGGGAACAGGAGGAGGGGGCAGAGCGGAAGGCCTTGAGATGAAAAGGGACTTGACAAGGGAAGGTCCTAAAAGAAGATACTTGTGGCTTCATGAATGGGAGAGAGTGGCTTCTTTTAAAAGTTTGTCAGTAAAACCAAGACAGAGATGTGAGTGGCTTGAGGCAGTAAAGGTCTACGTAAGACTGTGGTTACGAAAATGGAGACTCAGTTTTGGAGGCAGAATTCTAAGAGAGACCCATGATGTCATGCCCTAGTGTCATACCTTGCACACTCCCCTCCCCTTTAGCGTGGGTGGAACCTATGACTTGTTTCTAGCTGATAGAATATGGCAAAGGTGATGAGAAGTCATTCCTATGATTTTGTCCCTTTCTATAAGACTTGTCTTAGCAGACTAGAGTAAGACTGTGATGCTGATCTTGAAGAAGCAAATAGCCATGGACCACCTCTGGAGACAGCTATGTGTCAGGGCACTACAGGTAGCCTCTGGCTGGCAGCCAGGAACAAGTGAAGACAATTATCACATGGCTGCAAGGAAGTGAACTCTGACAGCAGCCTGAATGAGCTTGGAAGAGGATTCCTCCTCAGCCGAGCCTCCAGATGAGAATGCAGCCCAGCTGATGCCTTGATTACAGCCTGTGAGACCTGAGCAAGGCCCCAGTTAAGCCATACCTGAACCCCTGACACACTGAAAAGGCCAGATAATACAAGTTTGTTGCTTTATGCTGGTAGGCTTGTGGCAATTTGTTACACAGCAAGAGAAAACTAATATGCTCAGTATTTTTTTTAGGCTAAAATGTTGGAGGCTGTGGGAGAAAAATGTTGGGACGGGGCACTGCTGTGTGGTCCGGGTAAGGTTGTGGAGAAGGCAGGAGAGAAGATGGAGAGAAGAGAATCAAGCTGCTTTCTATTCTCAATGACTCCATAAGAAATGCTAAGCCACCTTGGGGTTGGTTGTGGCAACAGTAAAAAATCATTTAGAAATGTGTTTTAAGTTATTTTTATTTTTCATTTATATTTCCTTTGAAAATATTTACCTTAAGGGAAATTAACTACCTCAAGTCCATTTGAAAAATAACTTTATAAGTTGAAAACTTCCTTCAAATTTCTATCATCTTAACATCTTTCCAGCCTCTTGATATGCAAACATACCTCTCCATAGCAGCTGTAATTGCAGTTATATATATATATATATATATATAAAACTATAATTGGTACTTATATTCTGTTATTACAGAATTTACATATGTTTCCTGTTGAGAAAAACATACATATAATGTCAATTTCTCCTACCATAAACATGTTTCACAGTATCTGTTATTTTATGACTATTTAGTAGTCTGTCAAATTGAAATAAATTACTTTAATATTTATAGGTTGCAATAATTGTTAAATTTCATAGATTGTGCTTCAAAACCATCATTATGCAAACAGCTTCTTTTTTTCTTATGATAAAAAAATTAGAATAAATTCTTAAAAGTGGGATTACTGGGTCAAAGGTAATAAACATTTTATGGCACTTGATATACATCCCATTAAAAAAATCTAAAAACAGTTGAAGTGCTATACTTCCTTGTCTTGTAGAGTAAGCAATTATTTGAAATAATTTCTTCAGGATTTATCCCTATGACAGTTGGTTGGGAAGTGATTTAGGAAGGTGACCCCATTAGAACATAAAGGTATAATTTCCACAGATTATCCATCAGAGTATCCATTTCTCCATATCTACCCCCTCATCTATTCATTCATCCATCTGTCCATCCATCCATTCAATCATTCGTTCATTTACCCATACATCCATTCAATCATCCATCCATCTACCCAACAATTGGATCCACTCACCTGCATATGTATTCACCCACTAACTCATTCACCCACCCATCCACCCTCCATCTATCCATCCATCCATTCATCCATCCTCCATCCATCTATCCATCCAGCCATCCATCCATCCAACCATCCATCTATCAACCCATCTAACAGATATAAAATAAGCATCCACTATTGGCCAGGAACAATACTTCTACCATTATTGAAGCAAAAGGTTACTCTCTTCCTTCATCCATACATAATTCTAAAGCTTTTCTGACTTCCTTCCCCTCTCAAGTCTGCTTTTGATGTTCACTTGAATCAATCATCCTGGATTTAAAAGTTTTGGCAGAAAGAAAACCTTGGACCCTATTGTTTGCCTCACTCCTCATCCTTATATTCCAGACAAGTGTTGAAGATAGAATAGTATTGTTTTCAATCTAAAGAAAAACAGTTCATACGTTTTACAGGAAGGGAGCATTAATCCACGCTGGTGATATGGTACCTCTACTAGTGCCAGATCTGTCAGGAAATATGACAAGGTAATCTCATTAAAACAAGGCATATTGTTTTTCATGGTGTGAAGAAAATTACAGGAAAAGCATTAACTCGATAGTTCTTAAGATTTTGAGATTCTTCCTTTAGGTTTAATACTTCACGTAATTCTGATTTTCATAGACGTCAATATGGTAAATTGGTACCATCTTTGCCGGGCGCCTATGAAGAGCAGAGCTTGGGAAGGAAGTTAGGAGAAACAGAGGGCATGATCACTGAACCTTGCAACCAGACTGGAAGGTAGACCTTCCTCACTCCCTGCTTTCCTCCTTCCTCTTTTCCTCCCACTTTCCTTACCTCTCTTTGTAACATTTCTGGACCAAGCAATAGGAATTAAGTTACTTGTTTCAGTTAGTCTCATTTTCATTCTCAAAGATTTCTGGGCATATATCTGTATCTATTATATATCATCTATATCAACATCAGCTTTTACAACATTAAAAGGAGAAAATAATAAGATTAGCTTCTTCTGAAGACTTCCCCCTATTCTACTGACCAAATGAATGTTTTCTGACAAAACTCACATTGGTTTCCATTACCGTCTTCTACACGTAGAAAAATGACTCTGTCTGAAACCACATGCGTTACATGTCTAGCACAATGTGACCTGACACCCTCCATGCTAATTGTTTCCATCCTTAACTAGACTCCAGTGCTTATTTAAAACTATTATTCCTCCTCCCCAACTCCCCCTCCCACTTGCCATGCTCTTCTATTTGCCTCCTTCCTCTCAGCTTCTTTCTTCCTTTTTTTTTTCCTTGCAGACTAACAGTTTGTCTTAGCCAATCTCCCAAGTTGTCCTAGTTCAGGTGAAGCCTCTCCTAAGACACATTGTTTTTCCATTCACTTTTTCTGCAGTTTTTCTTTCTTTTTTTTTTTTTTCTTTTTTTTTTTGAGATGGAGTCTTGCTCTGTCCCCCAGGCTGGAGTGCAGTGGCGTGATCTCGGCTCACTGCAAACTCTGCCTCCCGGGTTCACACCATTCTCCTGCCTCAGCCTCCTGAGTGGCTGGGACTACAGGCGCCTGCCACTATGCCCGGCTTATTTTCTGTATTTTTAGTAGAGACAGGGTTTCACCGTGTTAGCCAGGATGGTCTCGATCTTCTGACCTCGTGATCCGCCCACCTCGGCCTCCCAAAGTGCTGGGATTACAGGCGTGAGCCGCTGCGCATGGCCAGTTTTTCTAAGTGACTCTGATTGTATATAAAAATCAATAAATACGCACTTGTGTTTAGGAGCAAGGCACTGTGGTGGGTATTCGTGGAGAAACCAAGATACCCCCAACATACCCACCACAGTGCCTTGCTTGTAAACACAAGTGCATATGTATTGATTTTCTGGCAGGGTGTTCAGGGAGAGGACACAAGAACTCATAGGATGTTCAGGGAGAGGACATAGGTGCATAGGATAGCTTCCCCTTAAGCCCTAAAACAAACCAAAACCAAACCCAAAACCAACAGCCATACAGTTTGGTGTATTCCTGTGTATATTCTCTTATAGCTATTCCCTCATTCACCTGATTCCTGTACTGTATTATTGAGTTCTCCTTGAGGGTAGAGAATTTCATCTCTATAGGTTTTACTTAGCTTTTAATATACTCAGTCATTGATCCAGAAAAACCTTTATTGAGTGACTTCTATTCGTCAGACGCTGTTTGAAGATAGACAGCAGTAACCAGGATGGCCATGCCAGATGGCCAAACTGTTATATAAGATGTCAGAAAAGGAGGAAAGAGATCGTTTTGGGTGGGAGTGGCTAAGGAGGAGGACTGTCAGGTGGACATGAAGAACATGTAGCATTTTGTTATATGGGTGGAGAGGGCCACAGGGGAGAAATAGAATGAACAGGAGTCCAGACAAGGGTTGTGTAACACAAGTCCTGGGGCAGCGAGGAGGACAGCTTGGCTGAAGTGGAAGGTTTGTGCGTTGAGATATCCCAGAAGATGAGGTGGGAAAGGCAGGCTTTTGTGCTGGAGAAGCTCCAGGTTGCTCACCCCCACTCACTCCTATTGCTCACTTTCTCACCTGTGTTTAACTAGTTTCTATTTCTTCCTGGCCCCTTTCATCAATTTTCTGCTCCTTAAGGATTAGGGCTGGATTTCTGCAGGCATATCGAATTGCAGGTTATAATATAATGTTTGGATACTGTACCTTGCTGCTTTCTTAATGAAAGCATCTGGCTTACCTCTGCATAAACCTGTCCGCTCTCGAGTGCCCCGAACCACCGTGTTTACAGAAGACTCTTGACTGCTTTACGTATTTACAAATCTCAGCTTCAGTTCTCACAATCAAATTCCAGTCAGCCAGCATCTCTTAGCTACATCTCATAAAACCATATAGCATCAGAGCTGGGAGGGACTTTGGAAGCTCAGCCACCCAACCCCTTCACTGCAGGGAGAATGAAACAGAGACCCCCAGAGGGTTGTCATTTGCTCAAGTCCACGTTGCTGACTCGCTGATTTATCATGCGCCTGCCCATTTGTCCATTCATTTAGTAAAACATTTAAGAAGTGTCTGTAAAGGCCACATGCTGAAGCAAATATGAATAATGCATGAGGAATGGACTTGAGGAACACACATGCTAGTGCAAGAGACTTAGAGATGAACCCATAGTCAGTGCTAGAATCCTGACAAGAGCAAAGCGAGGAGGAAGGAGGTAACTTTGTCTTGAGGAGCCAGGGAAGACCTCACAGAGCACATCTCTTTTGACACGGGTCTTAAAAGATGAGTAAGAGGTCAACCAGGTCGACACGAAGCGAAGGTGTTCCAGGCAGGGAGAAGAACAAAGCAAGCCAAGAATCATAGACGTCAGAAGCACATCGTGGTCTGCGGGTCCTTGACTGGGAGGGATAGGAGGTAAGGCCACAGAGGAAGGTAGGGGTCAGATTGTGAAGGTTGAGGTGTCCCCTGCTAAGGCAACCATTAGTTGGGGGAGGTCTTTAGTCAGGAAGTGACCTGATTTAATTTTTTCCCTTAGTAGATACAATAACATCTATGGTGTTGTGGCAGACGCCATGGAGTATAAAAGGCGAATGGTAGCGAGAGAAAAAATGATCAATACTCAAATCCTGATGGAGTCCTGCATTATTTGATGGTAATGGATTTGCAGGAGGGGGATCTGATTTGGAAGGAACGCATGAGTAGAATGCACAGGAGTTGGCAACCAATTGGTTTTAGGGGACGAGAGAGAAGGAAGAGAGGATGACTGACATTTTTAGCCTGATGGCATCAGGTGAGAAGGGCTGCAGAGGGAGGTGCAGATATGAGTGGAGAATGGAGGGGAGATGCTATGTCCCAGTTGGTCACAGTCCTTCCAGGGGGAGAGAGGCAGCAGGTGCTGGAGACTGGACTCTGGATATTGAGGTCTGTGCAATCACACCAGAAGTAGATGTGTCCAGGCTGGAACCCCACGTGACATCACTGATTCCTAGACGCATGTTATACTCCATACCAACATGCTGCTCCCTGCGCTTCCTCTAGCTGGCTTCCAGTTCTCACTGGATGCTCAGTGGAGTGGAGGTGATGAACTAAATGATTTCTCTCACTCCAGTCAAGACCAAGGAGGCTTTGTTGTTGGTTTTTTTTTTCTCTCAAGTCATTTCCCAGGACTGATGTTACCCCAGGACTCCAGGGGAGGGCCTGTCAGATGGCGTTTATTTATTTAATGAAAAGAACTTAATAATTTGGTTTTGTTTCCCTTTGGTTCTTTATTTTTCTTTCTATCCCCTTCTTCTTCCCTGGGCTTTGCAGGGCAGAAAATGGGTCAGCAGCTTGGCCAAAACATTCTTGAGTGTTTAATTCTTCAGCTGTTTTACAAGCCTGCCTGGTTTATGTAGTTAATCTCTCTTCTGTTTGTCCCTGGAGGAATGTGCGTGTGTGTGTGTGTGTGTGTGTGTGTGTGTTGAGGGGTGAGCAAGGGGTAGGTGGCTGCAGCAGGGGCCCTGTTTGGTGAAGAGAACTAAAAGTATAATACAGTGTGGACCGCCTGCTCTGTCTGTCTATTCCTGGCTCTGGGTTTCTGTGTATATGCTCTGTGTTTTCTTGCTCAGTCTGGGGAACTTGGCAAGCAGGTTTTTCTCAAGGTTTGTCGTGAGATTTGAAGACACTTTGAAAGGTGTGGAGAGACACGATTCCAGGGTTTGGTCATCTGTGGGCCTCCTTGTGTCCAGAAGAGTCTCATTTTATCCAAAGCAGTTAGTAAGTAGCTACGTGCTCAGGAATGAAAGTTATTCCCAGGCTGCCTCTTTCTTCCTTGGGAGACACTGACTACTATGGAATTGTCTGCTGACTGGAATCACCAGCTCCCTACTGCCGTTCTCCAGGAAGAACTGTAACCAGCCCAGACACAGCATCCTTCTTTATTCCTCAGCCTAACGGCAGCCCTCTCCACCAGCCTATCGAGCTAAACATTTTCACTGGAACTCTTGATTGAGGCGCAATGGAATGGGTACAAAAGTAGGGGACCAGGCCTTGCAATTCAGGAAAACATGAGTGGTGCAGGCCTGTTCGCCTCTATCAGAAAACAGAATGACTGTGAGTCTGAAGACTCCCCATGTCTTGGATTTTATCTTAGGAAAGTATGTAGATTCCTAATGGATGGAAAGTATGTAGATTCCTAATGGATGGAAAGTGGTAACAGAGTAGTTTTTATGCTTCCTAGGTGCTAGGCACCGTGAAGCCTCCTGAACATCATTTAAATTTATTAAAGCTTCACAGATATGCATTGACCATGATCATCATCATCATGACTATTTACATTCTACAGATGAGGAAACCGAGGGCGAGAGGGTTAAATAATGTGTCCATGAAGATTCCAAGTGCAGAGCTGCGGCTGGATTCCCTCGACCCCACGCTGCCTCACGGTGTGATTTTTACAGTATTCCCTCATACACTTGCGTATCGTATTCCCCACCACAAAAATGTCAGGTCAGGCTAGGTATGATTATCCCCTTTTGACAAGCAAGGAAACTGTGGCTAAGAAAGGTTAAGTGGCTTGGCCAGAGCCACAGAGCTAATTAGGAGATGCAGACTTAGATCTTGGTCTCCTGATTCTTAGTCCAGACTTTCCCCTCCAAGCTGCTGGCCCCTTCTCGTCACTGCTGTACTCAATCTTATTCTTGGGTCTGATTTTCTGAAGGTTGGAAAGTTCCCCTGTTTTAATCTCCAATCTTAAAGTGTAACTTAAAGAGCCCCAGAGAAAACGAATCAACTGCTGCGCTTTCCATCAAGGCTACAAAGTCTACCTCAGAGTTAATTGGACAGTTATTGTATATAAAATGCTAACCTGATTAAAAACATATTTATTGAAGATTAGCAAGTCTGTAATAGCCATAAATCTCCTTCTTGGTCATTCAAATTTTAAAATATGTTTCCAATAACAGTGCAATTATTTATATCATAATTGCTGGAGTGAAATAGAATTAAATGAATATTTGGAGAGTATGAATTTCAATCTGTATCCCTTACATAGAGAGCCTGGGATTGTGGGACGGGACAATGGGAACAATGAAGGTCTCTTTAAATAAAGGGAGAGTGAATAGGAGCATGAGGAAAGTCAGCAAGGCTCACCCCCTCCCACCAGAGCCCCAGTCCCGCCTGGGCCTTGGGTGTTTCCGTTGATTTTTCACATGGTGTTCACGCCAAGTATTTTCACTGCATTTCCAGATGTACCTAAAGTATTTCCTGGGTGAGAGTCACAGAAGAAGAGGCAAAGTACTCAGGGCCAGTCAACTGGGTCACGGCAGGCCGGCCTAGGTGGTTTTCCAACGCTTGCCTTGCCCAGCCAGCTCACTGTGTTGCCATTGAAGTGATGTACATAAGAATAATTATGTAATGGTATCGTTTTTGTGGCAACAAGGTTTAACAACCTCTGTAGAATTGTTGGCATCTTAGTGACAGTTTTACTGTGACTGTGATCTTAGAGAACATTATTTATCATACTGAGATGGAATTGATGGCAAAATGAGCTGTTCAACAGATGGTGCTTCCTGCAACAAATGTGACCACGTGGTTTGACTCACACACTCCCATATGCCAGGTCTTACATTATTTATTTCTTCATTTACACATTAAGAGAACATTTACTGAGCGCCAATTAATTGCCAGACTCTGGGCAGGCATTATAAGTGGGTAGAATAAGCCACACCTTGCTAGTGTGATTACGGGTATGGGGAAAAGCTCTGAACTGTTCCCATCTACTTCTTGTCTCATGTATTCATTCACTCAACAAATATTCATTGAACACTTGTTATGTGCTAGGAACTAGTCTAGATACCAGGCCTAGAACAGGAAACAAAATAAAGTTCCTGCTCTCATAGAGCTCATGTTCTTGATGCTTGAAATTAGTTCATAGAGGAATAAAATGTTGCAATTGAACAATAAGCAATAAGATTTAAAAAGGTATCCATGCTAAAAAGAAAAAAGTAAAACCAAATCTACTTGCAGATGACGTGATCTAGTATACTGATAATCATAAGGTATGTACCAAAACCATTAAAACTCATAATTGAGTTCAGCAAGGTTGCCGGATGCAAGATCAAAATATAAAAATCCATTATATTTTTATACACTAGCAATGAATGATCCAAAATGAAATTAAGAAAACGATTATATCTGCAACAGCATCAAGAAGAAAAAAACATACTTAGGAATAAATTTAACAAAATAAGATTTGCACATTAAAAACTACAAAAAATTGTTGCAATTAAACAATACTCTAAATAAACGGAAAGACAGCTTGTATTCCTGAATTGGAAAGCCTAATATTGCTAAGACGGCAATACCCCCCAAAGCGGTCTACAGATTCAATGCAATCCCTATCAAAATTCTAGCTGCCTTTTCTTTCCCTCTTTTGCAGAAATCAACAAGCTGTTCCTAAGATTCACATGGAAATGCAAGGGAAAAAAAAGGACAAAGGTGTAGGATTGACACTTCTAAACTTTAAAACCTGCTACAAAGGTACATTGATCAAGACTGTGTGATACTGGCATAAGAATAGATATGTAGATCAAAGGAATAGACTTCAGAGTCCAGAAAGAAACTTTTACATTTATGGCCAGTTGATTTTCAGTAAGGATGCTAGGACAATCAATGGGGAGTGAATAGTCTTTTCAACAAATGGTGCTGAGGCAACGTGATATCCACATGTGAAAGAATGAATTTGGATCCGTAACTTATACTTTATACAAAAATTGACTCAAAAGGGATCATAGGCCTAGATGTAAGAGCCAAAACGATAAAATTCTTAGAGAAAACACAGACATTTTTATGACCTTGTATTAGACCATGGTTCCTTAGATATGGCACCAAAAGCATAAGCAAGTAAAGACAAAAATTGGACTTCATCAAAATACAACCTTTCATGTTTCAAAAGACATTATCAAAAAAGTGAAAAAACGACCCACAGAATGGGAGCATATATTTGCAAATCTTATGTTGGATAAGGATCTAGTATCCAAAATATAAAAAAAGAACTCTTACAACTTAATAATAAAAAGGCAAGTAGCCCAATTAAAAACGAGCAAAGGATTTGAATAGACACTTCTCAAATTGGACATACAAATAGCCAATAAGCACAAAAAAGATGCACAACATCCTTAGTTATTAGGGAAGTGTAAATCAAAGCCACAGTGAGACATCACTTCATTCCACTTGGATAGCTAAAAAGTCAGACAATCATAAGTGTGAGTGAGGGTGTAGAGAAATGGGAACCCTCATATCTTCCTGATGGGGATGTAAATGGGTACAGCCACTTTGGAGAACAGTTTGGCAAAGTTCCTTAAAAAGCGAAATATACAGTTACCATATGACCTGCAATTCCACTCCAAGGTATGTACCAAAGATAGTTGAAGACAAGTATCTACACAAAAATGTGTACGTAAATGTTCCTAGCAGCATTATTCATAATAGCCAAAAAGTGAAACAAACCCAAATGTTTGTAAATTAATGAATGGATAAAGAAAATGTAGTATAACCATATAATAAAACATTATTCAGCCATGACATAGGATGAAGTACTGATACATGATACAACATATGTAACCTTGAAAATGTGCTAATGAAGGAAGCCAGACCCGCAAGGTCACATATTATATGATTCCACTTCTCTGAAATGGTCAGAACAGGTAAATTCATAGAGACAGAGTAAATACTTGGTTTTCAGGGGTTGGGGGAAGCAGGAATTGGGAAATCCCTGCTAATGGTACAGGGCTTCTTTTTTGAAGTGAGGAAAATATTCTAGAATTAGATAGCGGGGATGGTTGTACAACTTTGTGAATACAGTGAAAACCATTGAATGTTACACTTTAAAAGTGTAAATGTTATGGTAAAATTTAAGGGTTAAGGGTAAATTGAATTATAGCTCAATTTAAAAAGAATTAGAAAAAAACAAAATAGACTTGAGATGCAAATACCCCCAAGAGAAGTTATAAAGGGACTGATATTTCACCTATTGCAGTATCTGATATGCAGTAGGTGCTCAACATGTATTTGTTGAGTAAATGAATAAACAATCAAGTTATCTTCCCAGGAATCAGGTTCTGAAGAGGAAAGAAACAAAGAGCAAAGAGAAGCCTGAGGGAGCTCTTCACAGTCCACAGGAAGGAGGGGCATGGGGAGGGCTGAAGAATGGTAACTAAGCTATTTCTGCTTTTCCTGATTTTACCCAGGGCTGTCTCTGCATACTCCTGATGGCTCCCTTCTCTGACCTGGTTTAGTTTTGGTCCGCAGAGTATACCTAGTGCCTGGAACCTAGTAAGCTCTCTGTGAAGACTTGTTTAATAAATGAATGATTAAAACCTCAACAACTCGTCTGAGACTCCTTGGTAATTTAGGGGGAGCTAAGGCTTAAGAAAAGGTACAGATCCTAGGTGGGACAGCCAGATTTGCCACTTGAAACAGGGTCCTTCTATTGGACAGGAAAGTTGAGCCTCAGGTCCTCAGGCCGTCTGCACAGCTGTGTACAAGGCTAGGGCATGTCCCCTTCCTTGGCTCCTACCGCGTGGTCTGGAGCTAAGCCAAAGAGGGAAGAGGTATTTCTGGAGCCGCAGATGCTGCAGTTACCGGCAGACTTGTTCTGACCTACTGGAGGGGAAGGCCTGTGGGTTCAGTCCTGTCTCTAAGCGGTGTGGTTGATAAAGTCGGCCGGGGATTACTGTGAGGTGCTTTGTGGGAGTGTTCAGAGTTAGCTAGGTATCTCGCTTAGTCAGCAGTACACACGTATTTATGTACGGTTTCATACGTGTGTCATTAACGAAATTTGTGTACGGGAGAAGCATGCATTCATTTATAATTGCTTACATACCTTTAAGGATGCCTTTAATAAATGTATTGGAATAATGTAAGAAGGACTAGACTTATTTTTTATCCTACTTTGTCATTTAGCAAATGTCTTTAGCCATGTCACCTGACTTCTGTAGAAGTTCAAAGTTTCATTTCTAGCCTTTGAATTTTTCTTTTTCCACATACTTGATGGAGAAGATAAGGGGAAAGAAACATTAAAGCTAAAGTCTTTCTTATAATTATTACTGAATAAAATCAATATGAAATGAAGGTGAAGTGATCTTAAAAATCAAGAAGGTCATAATAATAATACAGAGATTTTACTCTGCCGAAAACTAAGGCTTACACAAGGCCAGAAAAATGGCACAAAAGAAAAGCTTTTAACTTGGTCTGTTCCTTTTTGTTGACACAGAGTCTTCCTTTGTCGCCCAGCCTGGAGTGCAGAGCCATGATCATGGCTCACTGCAGCCTCGACCTCCCAGACCCAAGTGATCCTCCCACCTCAGCCTCCCAAGTAGCTGCAACCACAGACATGCACCATTATGCCTGGCTAACTTTAAAATTTTTGTAGAGTTGGGACTCTGTCTATGTTGCTCAGGCTCGTCTGGAATTCCTGGGCTCAAGCAATCCTCCCACCTTGGTCTCCCAAAGTGCTGGGGGGTTCACAGGTGTGAACCACGACATCCAGCCAAAAGCCTTTAATTTAACTAAAGAAGAGATGAACCATCTCGGTCTGCAATAATGTATCATGTGCAGTTTTAGTTTATGTGCTTTTTGTTTCTCAAATTCTAAATGATGTGATAGTAGTTAACATTTTAAAAATTATTTATTTTCTTTTTTTTTTTTGGAGACAGGCTGTATAAGACTCTGTTGCTCAGGCTGGAGTGCAATGGCATGATCATAGCTCACTGCAGCCTCCAACTCCTGGGCTCAAGCAATCCTCCCACCTCAGCATCCCAAGTAGCTGATACTACAGGTACATGCCACCATGCCTGGTTAATTTTTTTAATTTTTATTTTTTGTAGAGACAGGGTCTCATTATGTTGTCCAGGCTGGTCTCAAACTTTGGGCCTCAAGTAATCCTCCTGCCTCGACCTCTCAAAGCGCTGGGAGTAGAGGTGTGAGTCACGGTGTCCAGCCTAGCTAATGCATTTGTAGTACTTTCCATATGTCAAGTGTTATGTTGATATTATATAATTTAATTTTCATAACAGTCTTATAGATAGTATGGTATTATTTTCCTTTTATAGGTGATGAGACAGAGGCACAGAAAAGTTAAGTAACTTGCTCAAGGACAACAGTTAGCAGATGACAGAGACGGATTTCAAACCCAGGCCGTGTTCCCGGCACTCCTTTAGATACTATACATTACTGCCTGTTGTTTTATGATTCAAAGACGTGAATTCATGAATTGAGCATGTTGTGTGTGTGTCTCCCAAAACTACAGAGTAAGAAGTAGGGTAAGAGTAGGGAGTGGGCTGGGTGTGGTGGCTCATGCCTGTAATCCTTGCACTTTGGGAGGTGGAGGTGGGCTGATGGCTTGAGCCCAGGAGTTTTGAGACCAGCCTGAGTAACGTGGTGAAACCCTGTCTCTACAAAAATTACAAAAATTACCTGGGCATGGTCGCACATGCCTGTAGTCCCAGCTCCTCAGGAGGCTGAGATGTTGAACCTTGGAGGTTGAGGCTGAAGCAGCATTCTAGCCTGGGTGATAGAGTGAGACTTTGTCAAAAAAAAAAAAAAAGAAAAAAAAGAAAAAAAGCAGGAGTGGTTTATTGTAAATGGAGGTAGGACTAATTCTTGAACCATATTGTGGTTTTGCAGGAGGTGAGTCAGATGGCTTTTGGTGAGTCAGATGGCTTAGTTAAGTTGACCCAGCTATTGGGATGGGTTGTGCAAAGCCCAGGCACAGGGTTCAGACTCCATCTTCTGTGTTGTTCTTAATCGGCAAGCTGCAATGGCTGTCCTCAGAGTCTTGGTTTTCTACGGTGGTCAACTCCTGAGTTCTTATGTTGTCGCTGGGCACAGAAAAAATAAACAGAGAAGGTAAGGTAAAAAGGGAGTCCTTATAGAGGTGGAGCTGAAGGGTGTTTTAGGGGGATCACTCCATCTCTCTGTCTGTCATTCAAAGGCATGACTATGCCCAATGACTTGGGGTAGCAGGTCTGAGGGGCGTTTAGGTTGATCCCTACTTTCTTTCTTTTTTTTTTTTTTTTTTGAGATGGAGTCTCACTCTGTCACCCAGGCTGGAGTGCAATGGTGTGATCTTGGCTGACTGCAACCTCTGCCTCCTGGGCTCAAGGGATTCTCCTGCCTCAGCCTCCCAAGTAGCTGGGATTACAGGCGCCCGTCATCATGCCTGGCTCATTTTTTGTATTTTTAGTAGAGACGGGATTTCACTATGTTGGCCAGGGTGATCTCGAACTCCTGACCTCGTGATCTGCCCGCCTTGGCCTCCCAAAGTGCTGGGATTACAGGGGTGAGCCACCATGCCCGGCTGATCCCTACTTTCCATGGTTAGGTTCCCAGGCTTTGGTTTATGAGCAATAAATTCTCCCATGAGGTTTGTCTTTTCATTTTATTGGAGGATGTTTTCTCACAAAGTCCCTTTCCAGGCCATCAAAACTCCCCAAACTCTTGGGAACTGCATTCCATCTGCATGCCTTGTGATTTCCTCCCCCCCAACCCCCACCAGTGTATCCTCTTCTCTCTCCTATTGGTAGTCAGGATGGGCTTTGCACGACCCATCCCAATAGCGGGGTGAACTCTAACTAAGCCATCTGACTCTGCGTCAGTCTTTCTCTCTCTCTGTCCACCCTACACCAACTTATGATCCCAAGAAACTTTGTTTTCCTAGGGCTGCCATTTTGAAAATGTTGCTTCCTACTCTAGGAACTGCTTTATGAGTAAGAAGAGACACCTCTCCATTAGTCCATAAGGTTGAGAATATAAATCTATAAAGAACTTAGGTACCATCCAGTTAAACCTGCCTCTTAACATAAGGATTATCTTTACAGTGTTTATATCAAGCAGTCATCGAGTGGCTGGTTAAACACCTCCAGTGACATGGAACAGCCAGTTCAATTTTTAGACAATTCTGCTAGAACCTTTTTTGTTATAGCAGAAATGCAATATCCATAGTGCCCACTAATGGGACAATGGGATGTGGAAGTGTCTTTAAGAATTTGAAGGTCTTTTTATGGTTTTTCTCCATTATTCACCCCAATAGTTTATTTATTTTGAGACAGAGTATTGCTCTCTGTTGCCCAGGCTGGAGTGCAGTGATATGATCATAGCTTACTGCAGCCTTGAACTCTGGGGCTCAAGTGATCCTCCCATCTCAGCCTTCCAAGTGGCTAGGACTATAGGCATGCACCGTCATGCACAGCTAAGTTTTTAATTTTTTTTTTTTTTTTTTAAGAGACATGGGTCTCAGGCCGGGCGCGGTGGCTCACACCTGTAATCCCAGTACTTTGGGAGGCCAAGGAAGGCAGATCACTTCAGGTCAGGAGTTCAAGACCAGCCTGGTCAACTTAGTGAAATCCTGTCTTTACTAAAAAGTACAAAAATTAGCCAGGTGTGGTGATGCGCACCTGTAGTCCCAGCTACTTGGGAGGCTGAGGCAGGAGAATCACATGAACTCAGGAGGCGGAGGTTGCAGCGAGCCGAGATTGTGCTACTGCATTCCAGCCTGGGCAACAGAGCAAGACTCCATCTCAAAAAAAAAAAAAAAAAAAAAAAAAAAAAAAAAACCCCAAAAAAAAAAAAAAAAAAAAAAAAAAAAAAAAAAGGCGGGGGGGTCTCATTTTGTTGCCCAGGCTGGTCTGTAATGCCTAGCTTCATGAGATCCTCCAGCCTTGGTCTCCCCAAATTGCTGGGATTACAGATGTGAGCCAGTGCACACAGTCTATCCACTTTCTTTCTTGAGGCTACATGTTCTGTTCTTTCAATGAATGGTTCTTTATGTATCAACACCTCTCTTGAAGGATGATGCCTGGAAGTGAAGCAAAGAATATTCCAGGTGTGGTCCAATGGCACTAAGGACGTGGCTTCTGTGTTCTGTGTCCCAGTTATAGATCCTAACAATATGTTAGGATATTTGTTTGGTAGCTGCATCCCCATGTGAAACTTTCAGGAAATTAAATCTTTACATTTTTCTCCCTAATGCTGCTATTTAGACTTATGTTCTCAGATGCAATAATAAGCTGATGAGCAGAATGAGAATAGGACCCTCTTTCCTAGGGAAAGGCATTCTCTGTCTGAGTCATAACTGCTGTGCTCTCTGTGCAGGCGCCTGGCTAGGTGAGCGAAGGCTTGAAGCCATGTGCTGTCATGTGATTGGCTGAATTACTTGGTCAAGAAACCAGAGCAGACCCTTAGCCAAGGTCAAGGGGCTAGCATAGCATAGAAAAGGCAATGGCTTCATCAGATGGTTAGCAAGTTGAAAAATACGTATTTGAATTTGGGTTTGAAAATCAGGGTAAAATTTGTCAGAAGCCAGGGAAAAAATATACGGGTAGCCAGAGAACAAATACAGTGAGGAATGAGCAGAGCCCTGGGGCTGCACTGCCATTTGTTGATACAAGGAAAAGAAAGTTAGACATAAATGTTTCCTCTCTGAGCTGATGTTGTTTAACCTGTGAGCATTTTGTGTACAACTTACAGATCTTGATACACCCTCATCCCTGAACTGAAGGCATCTGTTTTGCAATTAGAAGAAAGGTCTTAAGTATGCTTAGCTGGTATTACAGCACGCCACTGAGAAACTGCAGGGGAAAGAGAGGCGTGGCTGTGTTCCTGAGGCCCATTCTTGAAGTTTCCTCAAAGGTGGGAGACACTGATTTCTTCCCAGAATCCTCTGGGCATCCCTGTGGCCAGAGATTTAGGAACCTTGCTTGCCACAGACTCAAAGCAGGAAGGCCACCACTTCCTTACCCCAGGGAGGAGGCTCTCAGTTGCTAGTGAGAGTGGAACAGAGGCTGCAGGTCTACCTGAATTGGCCCTAGAGGGGAAGGCATGGATGAGAGGGGAGAAGGGCTGGCGTCTTCCCGTCTCAGTGGTTCCCTCTCCTCCACTTGCCTCCTTCTGGTCTCCTCCTTGCCTCCTCCTGCTGTTGGAGTGGATGAGCTGGGGCTCCACACCAGGGCTTGGCACAGGGAGGAGGGCATGGAGCTTCTCTAGGCCTTGGCTTTAAGTAAGAGTGCTGACCAGGCTCTTAAACTGGGGATGTGGGCCAGTCCAGCTCACTAGAGTGGAGTCTTAGGTAATCTTAAGGTAATGCATTTGTCCTGAGAGCATCCCTGTTTAACTGGCCTTTGAGCATCTTAGCAGGGACAGTGCCTGGCAAGAGTCTCAATGATGTCCCCATGTCTCATTTTTATTGATAAAGTCTGGCTTCAGAACCATCTTTCAGGTCACCTGAGCACTTGCCTTCCTAGCACAGTGGCTGGCATCTACTAGGCATTAAATAACCATGGGTTATTATCATAATTAAAAACTAGATCAGTTTTCTAAAATAGGGTTAACCATTCTCAAACGTTTTGAATCTGGAGGACCTAAAAGAATTTGGGGTGGCATGAGTCACCAGTGAGGAACTGTATAGAAACTGATTTTGTTATTTTTGCTCCTGACAGATAGCTAAGCCCAGTGACTTCCTGAAAAACCCCACAGAGCGTTAGCAAAGGCCTCAGGAGAAGAACTAGGAACCCTGCCTCGTCCCTTGCTATGTTAGGCAGCAAACCCTGCTTTTCTTCGCCAGGAACAGCAACCCGACCATGCTCCCTCTGCCAGGGATGAGCTTCCCTGCAGAGTCAGGCAGGATGGGAAAGGCAGATGTCAGCCAAGTGGGGCTCTGTTTGAGTCACATCCTGGTAAATGCGTGTCAGAAGCAGGTGAGCGATGTTAAATTTCACACAAATGACACTTCAGATGAAAGGTGAGAGCATAGCAGCCCTGAGCTTTGTCTTTGTGCCCAGACCACTCTCTGCTGTGCAGAAAGAAAAGCCTCACGGAACTCTAGAACATCCAGGGCTGGAATTAGGGCAGTGGGGACATGGGCATGCTCCTGTGAGTCCCGCTTCCACCGATTGTGAGACTTTGAGGCTCAAAAGAGGCAATAATTGCACAATGGGCATGTACATAATGCCACTGAACTGCACATTAAAAAATGGCTAAACCGTTTTATTTAGTAAAGATGGGGTTTCGCCATGTTAGTCAGGCTGGTTTCGAACTCCTGACCTTGGGCGATCCACCTGCCTCGGCTTCCCAAAGTCCTGGGATTACAGGCATGCCGGGCATGGTGTCAGGCACCTGTAATCCCAGCTACTTGGGAGACTAAGGCAAGAGAACCACTTGAACCTGGGAGATGGAGGTTGCGGTGAGCCGAGATCGCGCCATTGTACTCCAGCCTGGGCAACAAGAGTGAAACTCCAACTCAAAAAAAAAAAAAAAAAAAAAAAAAGTTAAATCAGTAAATGTCATGTTATGTGTATTTTACCACAGTTAAAAAACAAAACAAAACAAAACAAAAAACAGCAGCCAAGGTGGATAGCAAAGTACGAAACAAGCAACAGCAATGACAGTAGCAGCAAAGATCTGCACCCAGTTCTTAAGTGCAAGCAGCACAACGGGGAATAAAACAGCTCCCTGTCAAGGCGGGCTTGAGGAGAAGAAAGGCAAGCATGGGGGAGCCCCTGTGAAGGTTATCCCCACGCACGCTTTCATCACTAGGGCCTTGCTCTGTGACTCTGACCTCTCTTCTTGCCCAGCATGTTTCCTGGAACCTAAGAGTCTGCCTTTCCTCACCAGAATACAGCCCCCTCCAAGGCTGCAATTTTTCTCCAGGGGTCCTACCTGGGAGCTTAGCTGTCAACACCACCCTCTCTGATGCTCACCGCCTATGGCATCCCACACCGCTAAAGCCTGGGCAAACATCTTGCGCTTTCCTTTCCCTTAGTTAAGAGTATGATATTTGCAAAGGAACTTTACTAAAAACGAACAGGAATAGATGAAGAAATAATGACCCAAATTACAAATTGCATAAGCAGAAAAGTAGCTCTACTATATTAAACACATAATCATACATTCATCACAAAATTAAGTGCTTGACATACTCATTTTTAATTTTTGCAACACTCTGAAAGGACATTGTTGTTGTGCTTCTTTTAGAATCAAGGAAGCTGTTGCTCAGAGGTCTTAGGCACACAGCAAACCTGAACCAAGACTCGCACCCTGGCCTAATTGGCTCCAAAGTCTTTATTTTTACCTCTATACTGCTCCTAGGGTTCTCATCCAAAGGAGGTTCATAGAAACAGCAGAGAGCTTTAACAGATGCCATAGGCTCCATGAGAACCGTGCTCTACCCCTTGCTTGCAGACACATTTTAGGCCGTTTGCCTGCCTCTTTGTCTCTTAGCTCCTGCCTCCTCAGTAAACTCGTGGGGGTAGGATCTTTCCTGGCATTGCTCAACCCTGTACCCGTAACACCACAAACAGAGCTTGGCATATAGTAGGTGCTCATAAATATTTGTTGAATGGGTGAATGAATGATGACTGATCTCTCGGCGACATTGCATTCTGCCCCAGCATTCACAGACTTCTCTGCCTGTTTATCTTGTGCTGCTGTCCACAGACAGATGTCAACTTTCATTTGTAACTCAGTTTTCAGACCCCACAGCCTTCTTTTTTAATAATAGTTTCTGGGTGACTCTATTAGCTCTAAGTTAACTTATGAGCTCCACCAAATGAGGTAGTCCTTTCGTTGCCCAGGTTACCTTCTTTAACTCTCTCTAGAACCACACAGACTACTGTTTACTTAGGTGAGTAATAACAGTGATTGTGATCATGGTGATGATGAATAACTAACATTTATGGGGCAGTTAAGATATTCTAGGCATCATCAAGTGAAGGACTATGCATACATCATTGCATTTCTTTGTTTGTTTTTGTTTTTTGAGATAGGGTCTCTGTCTGTCACCCAGGCTAGAGTGTAGTGGCGCCATCTCAGCTCACTGCAGCTGCAACCTCCCAGGGTTAAGCAATCTTTCAGCCTCAGCCTCTTGAGTAGCTGGGACTACAGGCACGTGCCACCATGCCTGGCTAATTTTTAAATTTTTATTAGAGACGGTGTTTTGCCATGTCGTCCAGGCTTGTCTTGAACTCCTGGGCTCAAGCGATCTGCCCAGGAGATCATTACCCCTTCAGCCTCGCAAAGTCCTGGGATTACAGGCATGAGCCACTGTGCCTGGTCATGTCATTGCATTTAATTCTCACCACATCTTTGGTCATGGATCCTATAATTATCCCCACTTTACGGATGAGAGAAACTGAGACTGAAATGGCCCAGGTCCTGCGTGTTTATTTTTGCTTCCAAAACTTGAAACTACTTTGTACTTCGCAACCTGAAATTTTTCTACCTCTTACCTCCCAAAATACACTGGCTTGGAAAAAGCTGCACTCATTACAACAGACCTGTGATATCACAATGCCCTGCCACACCCTACTACGAATACACCATCTGCTACGAATACACCATCTGCTATGAATACACCACAAAAATCAGCACCCGCTCTGTAACAGGTGGGATATCCTTTTACAGTGGTTGGAATGCCCTGCTTGGTTGATAAAATTGGCCCATCTTTCCTCCTTCCAGGACCTTCTACCAGCATCGCATTTCCTAAATCACTTCCTTTGAAAGAACACAGTCCTTCCAAAAAGCTCTCAAGCTGTATAAGTTTTGGCTGGACCCCATTCAAGACCAGTATTTTACACTTAATCTGCTTCTACATGGAGCAATCAGGATGAAGAGGATTTATGAGGAGTGCTTTCCCAGAGCCTGACCTTTCTCTCATGTTTTATCATTTATTTATAGTCCAGTGTCTTCAGCAAAGACATCCTGGGGCCTCCCGTTGTGTGATGCTATCAGATCGCCCCTCGCTGCTGGAGCCGGTGATCTTGGCTATGAAAGGAAGAGGTTGGGGCAAAGGTGAAGTACGAGGCCTTGAAGCCTCTGGCACCACTGGGATGACTTCTCAGCGACTTGCTGTGAACTGTTGCCCCACCACCTGCCTTGAGTAGACTCTGGCATTCTGTGGGCAATTTTCTCATGATCCCTGGAGCCCAGCCCTGCTTTCCTTCCTACCTGGATGGCTCACCTGTTGATGACCAGTGCTTGAATTTAGCCTTGGAGATGGAGAGGGACTGGAGGAGAAGAAGAGACATTTCAGTCCCAGATAAATTCATTTGGAAAAATAAGCCCCCAGAATTTGAGTAAATCTCCCTATTATCCTGGAAGAGTTTCAGGTCTTTACAAAACCCAAGTAACATCTGTGGATGCCCCATCTCTTCAAGGTCAAACACTCCATGATTGCAGAGTGAAGGGTTTCCTGTGCAGTCACTCCCAAGCCCCACATTCAGGGATGGGGGGCTGCCTTCTGTGTACCTTCCTGGTGTCACCCCTCAGAGCCACTGGTTCTCTCCTCAAGAGAGGGTTTTCTTTTAAAGTCCACAGTGTTCACTTCTTTGTTTGTCTTTCTGTTTATGCACTGCAAGGAGAACTCTGAATTCTGATTGCAACCCTACCAGTTAGATAGTTTTACATTCTTCCTGAAATTTTGCAGAGTTGCTTGTAGCATTGGGAAGATTGAACACCAGAATTTTTAGATCCCCGGGCCACCAAGGGGCACGGGCAGGGAGTAACCTGGTCTTCAGAGCACTCACAACTTCCCTTTTGTTAGCACTTGCAGACTTTCCCTCTTTTTGCATGCTAGTAGTGTTTATTTTTCAATGAAATATTTCACTCATACAAACAGAAAATATAATGCATGGATATTAAAGAATATAAAATAAATACTCCCAGACCCATCACCCGACTTGAGAAATAGAATGTTCCCCAAATGGTGAAGCACCTTCTGTGCCCCCCCATTGGTGATCTCTCCCCACCAAGGGAATTTATATTTATTGTTTGAAAGCATACTTAGTAACTAATAAATGCGTTTTAGAAATTCGTGTGCATTTGAATTTCATATGAATAGTATCACATAGGGTAATTCTTTGGCGTCTTGTGCTTTTCCGGCCCATCTGAATTGACGCATGTAGCCATAGTTAATTAATTTTTGCCACAGAATAGTATTCCATTATGTGACTATGCCAGCCATTACTTACCATTCCCTAGCCAGTGTATAATTGGTTGTTTCCCATTATGCTATTAAAGGTCAGGCTGCTATAAATGTTCTTGGCCATGTTTCCAAGGCTGGTAGGCAAGGGCCTCTGGGCCACAGCCCTGCATTTTAACCATCTTCTGCACATCCTTTTCTTCTCCACTTGGGTTCTCTCCTTCTTCAGTGACTATTTCTGGTTATTATCCTCAGGGAGTGTGCTGCACACTGGTGGTACAAATGCCTTGGCCACTTCCGCTTTAGTGGAATAGCTAATGCTGTCATTCACATTGATTACCCGGCTGAAACCCTGACACTGAATTCCTGCAGGTCAGCTGGCCCACAGTGCCCGATCTTCCACCCTCTCTGCTGGTGCCACCCTTCTTCCCTGCCTTGAAAGCACTACCCTCTCCTCCTTTCCTCTGCCTTTTGGTCTCTGCTTTCTAAGATAAACCTTTTACCTGTCCTTTTGATTCTATCCCGTGACCAAATTCCCAACTACCCTTCCCATCTATGTATTTTCAGTCTATCATTTCATTACAAACCTACCAACCATGGAATGGGATCCCCATCTCTCCCAAATCTTTGTTTTTTTAAACCTTAAACAATCATCTCACCTCTGCTTTCCTGGAAAACCTCTGTGCTGCCTTTCTCGCTGATACTCAGGACTTCTCATCATTTGACTCTCCCCCAGCCCTCTACAGAAGTTGCCTCCTGGGAGCTCACCTGAGGCCTCCCAAGGAGCGAATTCATAGACTTCTTATTCACCTCACTTGCTGAACGCACCACCTGCTCCTAAACGCCTCCTCCGGCCTGCACAGCATGTCGCTGCTCTGACTGTCCCTTCGAACCCCATCATGGTTCGTCCTCTCTTCCTCTGTGTACTTCCCCTAAATTATACGTCAGAGGTATTATCCTTCCATTTTAGCCTGGAGAAGCGGGGCTTGTCTGGGAAGCCTGCTGGGACCTCAGCAAAGGACAGGGTAATACTCGTGTCATACTCAGGCTTGATCTGCAGACATTCCAGGGGAGAAATGGCAGTTGGGCCGGGCACCCTCTTATTCAGATGGCTAAGACTCTTAGCCTCAGGCAACTGATAGCTTTGTGGGTGAGGGTGCCCCAGCCACTCTGAACAAGACCCCAGACAGGTGGAAGGTCTGGGGCTATGGGCCTGGCTAGAGCTGGGCAGTAAGTTCAAGTTCTGATCAAGTAGGCTGGTGTTCAAGGCGGGCCATGGGCTGAGACATGAGCCAGGGGATGGCAGGAGGAAGCAAGACCCCGCTGTCTAGTAGCCTCTTAGCATACGTGTCACAGTCTTCGTTAGGACTGGCGTGGACATAGGGCAGATGAGCCCGGCATTCCCAGTGACAGCAGCATGGCTGACACCATGAACCTCAGTGCTATCAATGTCACGTGGGTGATCCGAGCCCTGGCCTGCCTGCCAGCCTGCCTGTCTCTCTCTTCCTCCCTCTCTCTTTCTCAAACTTGCAGAAAATTTGCAAGAATAGCAAAAAGAACCTTTCTTTATTGTGGTTGTTTGAGAGTAAGTTGGTGACATGGCGCATCATCAATCATTGCACATGTATTTTCTGTAAATGAGGACGTTCTTATCTGTAATCAAAATATCACCATCAAAACCAGAAAATTAACAGTTACATAGTACTGTGACTTAGCTCTCAGACTCCATGTGAGCTTTACCTCCTGTCCTAATAAAGTATTTTACAGCAATGGGGTCTAACTGAGAATTAGTCTCCTCAGCCTTCCCCTGACTTTCATGATCTTGACAGTTCTGGAGACAACAAGTCCAGTTATTGTGTTGAATGTCTCTTAACTTTGATTTGCTGATGTAGCCTCAACATTAGACATAAGTTGTGCACCTTTGGCGGGAATTGGTGCTGCATCCTTCTTGCCTACATAGGAGGTATATGATTGCAATTTGTCCCATTACTAATAAGATTGACTTCGATCACTAGGTTGAGATGGTGTCTCTCAGAGGGGAAAATTTACTTTTCCCCTCTTTGTAATTAATGAATATTTTATGGAAAGTTATTTTGAGGTTTCGTAAATATCCTGTTCATCATCAAGCTTTCAATTTATTTCCCCATTTATTTATATCAGTATGGATTCATGGGTTCCTATTTTATTCAACAAGTTATAATCTATTGTTATTTATGGTCATTATTTATTCTGGTGCTTAAATTGTCCAAGATTTGGCCAGTGAGGGTTCCTTCAAGCTGGCTTTTGTGTCCTCTGGACATATGCCATCACTCTTTGTGCTTTTCCTTATTTTCTGGCAAAAAATATTGTTTCAGGGTCATCTTTTACTTTTCCTACCTCGCCCTGGAATTAGCCATTTTGCCAAGGAATCATGGTTCTTTTCAGTGAAAAAATGGCATTTGGAAAGCAAAACCTGAGTGCTAGATGAGTTTACTGCCATTGGGATGTTACTGTTCCCAGCCCCCTCTCAGAGGGCAGAGCTAGAGAATAAAAAACACACATACACTTATTTATATCTACATTACAGGTAGGTAGGTAGGTAGATAGATAGATAGATAGACTGATAACTATGAGTTCACATCTACATCTCTAATTCAAATCCACAGGGTTCATCCTTGCTTTGTCTTTTTCTGTTTTGAGAACTGTGATGATTAATTTTACGTGTCAACCTGACTGGGCAGATATTTGATTAAATATTGTTCTGAGTGTATCTGTGAGGGTGTTTCTGAGTAAAGTGGATGGCCCTCTCTGATGTGAGTGGGCCTCATCCAATCTGTTGAAGGCCTGAATAGAACAAAAAGGCTAAGTGAGAATTCACTTTTTCTGTGTGACTGTCTCTGAGCTAGAGCATCCATCTTCTCCCGCCTTTGGACTCAAAATGGAAATACACCATTGGCTCTCCTGGGTGTCCAGCTTGCCTATTCCAGATCTCGGAGATTCTCAGCCTCCATATCTGTGTGAGCCAATTCCTTATAATACATCATATCCTATCTATCTATCTATCTATCTATCTATCTATCTATCTATCTATCTATCTATCTATCATCTATCATCTATCTATCTATCTATCTATCTATCTATCTATCTATCATCTATCTATCCATCCATCTATCCTATCTATCTATCTATCTATCTATCATCTATCTATCTATCTATCTATCTATCATCTATTATCTATCTATCTATCTATCTATCTATCTATCTATCTATCTATCTATCTATCTATCATCTATCTATCTATCATCTATCTATCCATCCATCTATCTATCATCTATCTATCTATTATCTATCTATCTATCATCTATCTATCTATCTATCCATCCATCTATTATCACCTATCTATCTATCTATCATCTATCTATCATCTATCTATCTATCATAATCTATCTATCTATCTATCTATCTATCTATCTATCTATCTATCTATCATCTATCTATCTATCATCTATCTATCATCTATCTATCTATCTATCTATCTATCTATCTATCTATCCATCCATCCATCCATCTATCCACCCCTCTACCTATCATCTATCACCTCCTATTGGTCCTATTTCTCTAGAGAACCCAGGTTAAAACCATAACCCAGCAAACAGCCTGGCTTCCCTAATTCTCAGTATATTTACTTATCTGACGTATCTTCCTCTGTGTTAACACTTTCCTTTCACTTGCATCACCTGGCTGCCCCTGCATGGAGACCATCCTTACCTCCCTGAGGCTCTGGCAGCCATTGCATGGGGCCACATTCCTGCACAGAGGGCCTCCTGTGGAGCCTGGGCCCTGAGACCCCTCAGAGGGCCAGGGCACCCTCTCGTGCTGACACTGCCTCTGCCAGCTCAGGCTGTTGTGCCTCTGCTCCGCTGTGGGAGTGCCTACCTTGCTGCACTCCACCAAAGCTTAGAACTGAGTTGTTCAGGAAAGAAACGGAAGGGGAGAGAGGGGAAGGGCAGGGAGGAGGAGTGGTGGGGAAGAAAAAGAAGAGGAACAGGAGGAGGAACCTGATTTTTTTTTTCAAATCTAGTTCCTTCCTTCCCAACTATTTATTTGTCACTGCCTTTGATGTATCCTATAGGTGCTTTAGAAACTACGTATCTGAAACTGCTCACATTTCCTCTAGTAAAACCCTTTGCTCATTACTTTCTTTGCTGCTGGTGAGAGTATAAGTTAATTTGATTCTTTCTGGGGGACAATTTTGTTTCAAAAGCCTTAAAAACCCCCACGTTTCCTTTGACTTCCAAATTACACTTTCAGGGATTTATTCTAAAGAAGTAATTAAAGATGTGTAGAGATATTTAGCTTCAAGGATGTTAATTATAAGTGAAATTGGAACCCTGCAGAATGCTTAGCCTCAGGGAACAGAGTAAGCTGTAGTAAATTCATAAATTAGAATTCTAAGTAATCAGTAAGATAATGCTGAATTACAATTATTGATGTGAAAAATGTATATTATATATTGTTGAGTGAAGAAAAGTCATAAAATGGAATAATCCCAATTTGCAATTAAAGTATTAGAAATAGATAAGCATAGAGAAAGAAAACAGTATACCAAACAGGAATAGTAGCAATCAGATTATGGGCATTTGTTTTTCTTTTCCCTTAATATGTTTTTGATTTTTCTTCAACAAACACTTTTTATGTATACAGTAATCAAAAGCTATAAAAAGAAAAAAACCCATGTTTTTGTCTTGACTTGGACTCTAGCCTGTCCAGTTGCAGAGGAAGCCCACTTGGCCTGTGCCCCTAATACCCATGAGTCTGTTGGATTTAGCAAACAGAAACCATTGATGACCTTTGCTAGTTCAATGTTGATAGCATCTAAAGGGTTAGAAACTAGACTTTAGTGGATTAAGAAGTAGGCAACTTCAAAAAAAATTTAAAAGATCGGGTCATTCTTTGCTATTTCTGTTAATAGCACAGGCATTCTTGAAGTCATGGAACCCTTTGCATGAACACTGACAGCTCCCTCTCACCTGTCACAGAGTCCTGTTCACGATATTCCTCGGGGTAGACCTTTCTCTCTGTCTGCCGACTGCCTCTGCAGCTCAGGCCTCGCAGCCTCACACCGGGACTATTGCACTGGCTCCCGTTGCATTACCCTGACTGAGCTTTCTGCTCCACCCTGACCCAGGCAGCCAGAGTATCACCCTGGGGAAGTTCTTTGATCACAGCTTCCTCCGCAGAAATGCAGAAACGTTGGTGGATCTCCCTGCTTTCTGAATCTGGGCTGCATTCCTTAGCCCAGCCCTCTATCGCCTGGTTGCAGCCAGTGTTGCCTTGTCCTTGTTTCACACTCAGACTCTGTGCTCCCGCAAACGTGTTCTGGCTTCTCTTTCTTTGGTTTTGCATTTTCCTCCTTCTCTGGTCTGCTCAGTCACTGGCCGTTCTGGAGTTACTTTCCCTCCGCCCTTGCTCCTGCCTCATTCTTCAGTGCCTCACTCAAATATCATCTCTTATGTGATACCTCTCCCTGTAGTCCCCACTGGGTGCAATTTTCCCATCTCTGAACAATGCAGCATCGTGTGCCACTCCCATTTTCTTCCCATGGGATAAAGATGTACCATCTTCAGCTCTCTCTTTTTTCTTTTGTTTAAGCCAGCTCTCTTCCCCTGTGGCACAGTCTGTCCACTCCAGAGGCCGAGTCTTCTTCCCTGGAATTCGTTATCCTTGGCTCATCTTCCTGTCCATTTCATGCGCTAATCTATGTTGGAGAAAACCAGACATTGAGATCATAAAATTTGGACCTGATCTTTTAAATTTTTCTTGAAATTGCCTACTCCTCAGTCCACTAAAGTCTAGTTTCTAACCCTTTAGATGCTATCAACATTGAACTAGCAAAGGTCATCCATGGTTTCTGTTTGCTAAATCCAACAGACTCATGGGTGTTAGGGGCACAGCCCAAGTGGGCTTCCTCTGCAACCGGACAGGCTAGAGTCCAAGTCCCAGCCTCCCCTTGAACCGTCTCTATCTTGTGAAAGTCACATAAGTTCTTCAAGAACCAGTTTCCTCATCCACTAAGCGGAGATAAATAATAATAGCACAATTTTTAATAATTATAAAAATTAAATGAGATAGTGTTCATAGAATGTTCACACAGTGTTGAACGCCATGAAGTGCTCTGCAAATATGAGCTACTGCTATTATCACAACCATAAAGTTAAAATCATTATACTGGCCTCTGCCTACCCTTTACCCTCACTGCATATTGCAGCCCTTTCCTCTTGCCTATCTAAGGCACTTTATGCTTCAGTTACAGCAAGCTGCAGATAGCTTCCCAAATGCACTCACTCTGCCCCATCTCTGAGTCTCTGTGCTTGCTCTTCCTTTGACCAAGGATATCCTTCCCCCGTCCCTTACTGCCTGGTAGACTCCTATCCACCTATTCCTTCCCTCTTTTGAAACCAAATTCATGTGTTGCCTCCTAGCAAAAGCCTTCCCTTCTCTTCCCCGAGAATGGGATTTACTTTCTCCTCCGTGCAATCTTTGTGCCTTGTAAATATTTCCACTGTTGCACTTATCACATGATATGAAATCTTATGCATTTACCTTGTCACCCTCCAACTGTAAAATCCTAGACTCTGTATTTCTGTATTCAGTGTCTACCACAGTGCATGGCACACATTAGGCCCTCAACAATATTTGCTGAATGAAAAAAACATGGAAGGAGGCAAAACTCAGAAGTGGCAGAGCCAGGAATTAAAACCAGGACCTCTTACTCCTAACACCATGTTCTCGCATGGACATCCCCCAAGAGTCACAGACACAGTGAGCCAATTTTGCAGGTTGTCATCTAATGTCTCATGGCCTTGGATTGACCTGAGAGTGAGATTTACTGCCCAGTGCTAGGATAGCTTCAGCCTCCAGCTCATCTCAAAGGAGTTGCCCAGGCAAGGGACTAAAGCGCCTCAGAAAACAGTGGGCATTGGGAAGGCTCTGAGGCTGCAGGCAGGAACCTCAAAGACCCCACCCAAAGCAAAATGAAAACTCTTTGTAAAGCTCAGTAAAAATAGAGGGACATTTAAAAAAAATTGATATTAACGTGATCTCCAGGCTGTGTTTATTGAAACAATCTTAGGTTCATAATCAAAACAATGTTTTATCATTTCCCCTCCAGGCTGGTCACAAGCTACAAACTGGATCATCTGACACATCTCTCGTGCACTTGAAACTCAAATTGAAACTCTGCCATTTTAACCGTACAAAGTAAAATAACTTTTCAAAGCCCCACATATATATTTTTCTGATTCATCCTTTTGATATTTTACTTGGACCAAAACCCAAATTCACTTGGTTTCCTCCAAGCACATATTTGGGCTACTTCCATCATTGTTCTTGGAAATGATTTTTCCTTTAGACATAGTGTACACTGGATGTACAACCTGGTCAACACCATCACAGGCCACAGCAGTGACTCCCTTGTGGGCTGTCAGGAGCATCCTTAAAATATTATGTCTCCACAAAGGATGAGCAGCTGGTTAGTTGTGCAATGTTCAAGAAAGCATGTGTGTGTGTGTGTGTGTGTGTGTATTTATGTCAGCAGGAGTGAGCTTTGTGTCTGCTGGGGAAAATGCTGGGTAAGCATGTTTTTCAGAGGGTTTGGAGAATTTCTGTGGCTTGTTTGCTGATATGAACGAATGTCAGAATATGTTTTGGGAAGATATGTGGGTATGTTTTCATTTATCTTAGGGAGGAATCCTAAGTATAGGAGACTTAACACGGGGAGACGTTGTGTCTCCTGGGTGGTGTTGGCAGGGGATATTTGTTAGGAGAATATGAAAAGCTCATCAAAACTGGGCAAAGTTTTACCTTATTGTCTTAGAGGAAGAAAAATCAACTTGTTCCACTGCTGTGGGGTTTGACCACGGCAGCTTCCAGGAACCGGGATGGCCCGTCTGGGGCAGGAGCAGGGAGAATGGAGCCAGCTATGTGGATTAGTCCATTTTGCATTGCCATAAAGGAACGCCTGAGACTGGGTGATTTAGAGAGAAAAGAGGTTGATTTGCCTCACGGTTCTGCAGGCTGTACAAGCACGGCACCAGCATCACTTGGCTTCCGAGAGGCCTCAGGAAGCTTTACTCCCAGTGGAAGGTGAAGGGGAGCAGGTGTGTCACATGGTAAGAGAGGGAGCAAGAGAGAGGAGGAAGTGCCAGGCTCTTGGAAACCCCCAGCTCTCATGCGAACAGTGAGAGCTCACCCATTCCTGTAGGTGGGGGGGCACCAAGCCATTCATGAGGGACCCGCCCCCATGATCCAGACACCTCCCACCAGGCCTCACCTCCAACACTGGGGGCCACATTTCAGCATGAGATTTGGAGAGGGCAAACATCCAAACCATATCACTACGCTTTCACCTGAAGTCAAGCTGCCAAACTCCTTGTTGTCCCTGGTCACCTAATGAGTCCACTGGCATGTACCCCACTCCTTCATGTACCCCATTTCTGACCCAAGCTCCCTCACATCAGGTTCCCACCTCCTCACCTGCTTATGGCTGATCTTTGCTCCTTCTCCCTTATTCTTGATCCCTTCTTTCCCAGTTTTCTCTCTCTTTGTGGTTGGTCCTGGCTATCTGCTTTTCCTCTCGTTGTCTGCTCCACTGCAATCCACCCCATGCTTTTTTATTTCTACCCTGATTTTTCCTACTGCTTCCTGCCTCTGTTCATCTTAGGCTCTGCCTTCCCCATTCCCTGCCCTCCCTTCCTCCCCCAGGCTCTGGGTCTGTATGCTCTAATGGGAGCCCAGGTGAAACACTGACAGGGGAGGACGACCACAGCAAAAGACTCAAGTAAAAGAAACACCAAGGGCATGGTGGCTCACGCCTGTAATCCCAGTGTGATTGGGAGGCCAAGGTGGGTGGATCACCTGAGGTCAGGAGTTTGAGACCAACTTGGCCCACATGGTGAAACCCCATCTCTACTAAAAATACAAAAAAAATGAGCCAGGCATGGTGACACACACCTGTAATCCCAGTTGCTCGGGAGGCTGAGGCAGGAGAATCACTTGAACCCAGGAGGCAGAGGTTGCAGTGAGCCAAGATCGTGCCACTGCACTCCAGCCTGGGCCACAGGGAGAGACTCCATCTCAAAAAAAAAAAAAAAAAAAAAAAAGAAAGAAACACCATGACGACAAGCAGGAGCAACTAGAATCCCTTGAAAGAATTCAAGTTCCTTAAATGTAGACTGTTCCTAATACACAACGGGGGGATCAGAGCCAATGAAGCCATACTGCTGCCTCTGGCTCATTGCAGTCCGTTTTTAATAAAGGCTACAGCTGGACACAGTAACCAGATGAACTCGAAGTTCCACCCAGTGCTGAGATTCTATGGTTTGCAGGATATTACAGCTGTACTATTTTCAATACTTTAAATCATGAATACATATCAGTTTTAATTGCTCCAGGCCTTATCTTAGGTGGAAGGAAGAAGGCCCGGCCGCGATCTAAGTAAGCTCTGTTGAGCTATCTGACAGGCTTGCCCGTCCTCTTGACACTGCTGCAGCCAGAGCCAGGGAACTCTAGCACACCCAGAACTTTCACAGAGGCCAGAGTTGCTGCTTTCCAATTCCTCCCACAGTTTAGGGAGGCGAGGAGATATCGGTGCTCTCATTCCATGTTGTTGTGAGTTCCAAACATCATAAAGCAAACGGAGAATGGCCCTGGCCAAGCCGTCAGCCCCAGCCTTGCTATGCTTCTGGTCCTGAAGAGACCGGATGGGAAGCCTCCAAGTTCTCAGCTAGGGTAGGTGGTATGCACCTGGATGTCAGCATCTCCTCTAGTTCCTCAGGGGCCTCCTTCCTAGGCTCTTCCACCAGAATCCAAGTTGCTACCAGGCACAGCACTACATATATTTCTTGGCTTGACTAGCTTTTGCCCAAGTGTGATGGTTAATTTTCTGTGTCAACGTGGCTAGACCACCATACTCAGCTATTTGGTCAAGCACATCTGAATGTTGCTGTGAAGATATTTTTCCGATGAGATTAACATTTAAATCACTAGACTTTGAGTAGATCAGATGAAAATATGGGCGGACCTCATCCAATCCTGTGAAAGCCTTAAGAGCAAACACACTGACATCCCAAGGAAGAGGAATCTCAGCCTCCAGACGACCTTCAGAAACAAGACTGCAACATCGACTTTTTCTGAGTCACCAGAATGCCAGCCCACCCTGTAGCTTTAGGACTTGCCGGTCTCCACCGTCCTGTGAGTCCATTCCTTAAAATAAGTCCCCCCAACCCTGCTGTGAGTGCACGCATGCATGTGCGCACACACAGACACACAGACACACACACACACACACACTATTGGCTCTGGGGGACTAATACGCCAGGTGAGGCCCAATGTAGACACAGCACAAGGTTTTCTTTCTTTCCTTGTTTAATTTATTGCTGCCACAAGATCCTTAAAGCAACTCATTGAGTGTCCAGGATTAAATGAGCTCTTGGATGGGTGACTGCTGGTAACCAGGAGCTATCAGACTTTAGGGTGACCAACATCCTGGTTTGCATTGGCTGAGGGATTTCTTGAGCTGTGGGAGCTTCTAGGGGTAAAACTGGGAAACCTAAATAAATCAGTCAACCTAACCACTTCAGCAATTTGGGCTACTGAGTTTTTTCCATTCAAATGCCTAAAATTTTTGAGACTGCACCTCTGGTGTAGTTACTAAGAAACTGTTGTCCCTAACGTCTCTGGATCTTGGTTGTTGATGCAACAAGCACACAATCCCTGTCACAGACATGCCATTTTAAGGCCCTGGTGTTGCATCCAAGAACCACTCAGAGCCTTACATAAACATATCTTCTAATGTCCCAAAGGCACTTTAATGATGAGTGTGCCTCTTGCCAGCAAGCACATTTACATGCTGGCTGTGGAGTCTTCTTAGGATTCTCAATGCTGGCTGCCACAAGCCACGGCCAACCCTGCTTAGGTTCTTTTCTGTGCTTGGGTGCCACAGCTGTGTATCTGTGAACCCTACTTTCTCAAATGCTAGTGCTCTGTGACTTCCAGTTTTCTGGCAAATTCACCGTTGCCTGGCATGAGCCCTCCAAGTGCCCTTCTTGTGGTTAGCTCCAAAGGTGAATGTCTGTGTGCAAGCCCCTTAATAGAATCTAGACAAGATCAGGCCTCTCCCTCTGCCAAACCCCTTTCTGTGTGGACACAGTTTCTTGACTGCCCAATCTGTAAGACTGGACAATGGAGAAAGTCAGGGTTTAAGAGGTTAATGCCCCTCACCCGATTGCCCCATCTCTCTCCTTCCTGGGTGGTGTGAGTTGGGGCCTCTCAGAGACTGAAGTCTAGAGGGTCCCCAGGCATTCAGGCCCTCTGAGCCCAAACAGTTCCACGTGACATGTGGGTTTTGATGTGAGAAGCTGCACATTGGAGATAAGTGTGTTGCTATTTATCAGACACTAAACTCCGCTCTCAGAAAAGCCAAGCCTCTGCACTCTCGCCCCATTAGAGTTGCTGGCCATGAAACGTGCTCATCCGCGGAGCCACAGATAACTGCGGGTGGAAGTTGAGACCCTTGATGACCTCTGTGGCAGGTATTGTGTCAGGCACTCCACTCTGGGCCGTAGATAACAGCACCACCATTTTACCAATGAGGAAATGGACTCAGATGAAGTGGTATGTTTGGTGTCACAGTAAGCAAGCAGCGAAGCTAGGCTTTGATCCCGTTTCTCTGACTCACTCCAAATACCAGTGTCCTTCCTCTGATGCTTCACAGCTTAACAAAGTGCAGATACATGATATGCTCCAATCTCAACTTCATCCTCTGTGAACTCAGAATTAGGATGGTGTGATAGATTCTTAAATATGATCACAGATTCCTCCCATCCCTGTGTGCACGTCCTGTGCACGGTGAGTTTGCTGTTTCTGCCACCATGAAGTGGGGGCTTACTTCACTCCTTCAACCTGGGCTTGGCCAGGGAGCTGGTTTTGGTGAATGTGATGTTAGCGAATGTGATGGGACATGAGGCTGGCCAGGTGCTTGTGCACTGGGACTTGCCTTCTCTTGCTGCTGGAGACCCTTCCTCCTCCACAGAGTAGTTAGAGGCATAAAGCGTAGGCAGCAGCTAGCACCAACTGCCAGGAGGGCAGATGATGACATCTTAGACCAGCCAGCCCCCAGCTGGTCCTCCAGCTGACTAGAGCTGTGTGAATGATTCAGGAGAGACTAGAAGAAGGACTGCTCAGCTCAACCCAACTTAATTATGTATAGATTTGTGAGCTGATAAATCACTGGGCTGGCTTGTTATACAGCAATAACTGGCATGGAGGGTAACACCCTCCCTTGGGCATAGGAACTGCAGAGGCGCATGTATACACACACACACACACACACACACACACACACACACACACCATCCCATGTTGATTTAGCTACTTGGTTGATTTCACTACTTGGGAGAAGGCCGAACACTAAACGCTCAGAGTGCCCCACCTGGATGGCTGTGCCTTCGTTTCCTATCTTTCTGTCACTTCCCATTACTTTCTTGTTTCAGACTCTTTGTGCCAAAGTCCCTGTGTTGGCGGGGGGTTGGGGAGTGCAGGTGATCGAGGGGGTGGCACTGAGCTTTTCCCTGGGACTCATTACCCCTCTACAGGATAATGGGATAATGGATTAGTTCTCTCGCTCATTGTTGTGCCTTGCACATTCTAGGGCCTCAGACCTTGCAAGAATTCACTGTTTTTCCTTCTTTCCTTCTTTCTGTTGCTCTCTGGGTTCAGCGGTTTTTGCTGGGTTTTGGGGAGGAGAGGACAGTGGGAATGACAGGAAGATAGACTCTGATTTCCCTGTGAACGAGGATGAGATGAGCTGGAAAATGAAGCACTTCCACTCCAAGGTATATGATTTATCTATGAGAATAAAGATTAATTTCTCCCATACTCATTCTGCCCTCTGCTCATCTAGTTTTTTTTTTTTTTGAGACAGAGTCTCCCTCTGTCGCCCAGGCTGGAGTGCAGTGGTGTGATCTCGGCTCACTGCAAGCTCTGTCTCCCGGGTTTGCACCATTCTCCTGCCTCAGCCTCCCGCGTAGCTGGGACTGCAGGTGCCCGCCACCACACCACCACGCCTGATTAATTTTTTTGTATTTTTAATAGAGACGAGGTTTCACCTTGTTAGCCAGGATGGTCTCGATTTCCTGACCTCGTGATCTGCCCGCCTCGGCCTCCCAAAGTGCTGGGATTATAGGCGTGAGCCACCACGCCTGGCCTGCTCATCTAGTTTTTAAGAGAAATTTGTATTCTCCTTATCCTTATGAATGTAACATAGGCCTTATTTCTTATGAATAAAACCGTTGTCTAATTAAGTTTTCTGTCTGGTAAAAACAATGCCAAAGGTATAAATGTCCCTTCCCTCCCAATAATAGACCTGTTGATTGAGTAGGTTTATTGTTGTTATTATTATGTGATGTTAAGGCACTTAAGCAGTGTCTTAGAATGTCCAATGAGAGCATAAACATATCTCAGATTATCCATTTTTCATACTTTTTAGACAAAGAAAGTAAGATATGGTTTGATATTTTTGTTGAAATCATCCAGCAACCATCTACAACAAGGGATGGTGAACTTTCTGTAAAGGGAAAGATAGTAAATATTTTAGGCCTTGTTTTCATGTGGTTACTAACCGAACTACTACACTGCTGTCATAGCATGAGGGCAGCTGTAGGCAGCAGTAAATGAATGAGCATGGCTGTGTTTCAATAAAACTTTATTCACAAACACTGGCAGTTGGATTGGCTTTGGCCCAGGAGTTTGTAGTTTGCCAACCCCCATCTAGAATGTGGAGATTCTGAGCCACGGGCGTGCAGTCTTTGGGGTTGTAAGTCAGTCTTCCCAAGATGAGCTTTTATATACACTGGGAAGCTGGTGTTGTAAGAGGCCTTAGATAAGCCTGGACTGGTATGAAATCTAGTCGCACCCTCTGATTTTACAGATGAAGCAATAGGAGCTCAGAGAAGTGAAGCAAATCACCCAGAATGAGGCAACAGAACTCAGGCTCCTGACACTGAGCCAGGGCACAGCAGTTGCTACATACTTTCTTTGAGTACTTCCAGTATGTTTCCAAGAGCTTTAACAATAATAACACCTAACATACAGATGTTTGCCAGTTTATCATTTAGAAAGGTGAGAAAATATATCTTGTTTTATATATGAACAAATTGAAGCTCATAGACTTTCAGTGACCTGCCAGTGATCAGAGAGTCAGCTAGTCATGGATCTAGACACAGACCCATGCCTTTGGACTCTAAGACTGGCACTATTGTGCTGTAGAAACACGTTCTATAGATAATGCCTCAGCTGCAGAACAGAAAAAGTAGAGAGAAGCTGGTAACTTCCCATTGACTCAGTAGATTTGGTTCTGAATGTGTTTCTGGGTAGAGTAATAGAGGGCATCCCTCTTGGTCTGTCTTTGAAGATTCGATCCTGTGAATTTGGACCTGCCCTGGTGGCAGATCTTAAAGTGACCCCTGCTCTTGAAGTTAAGGATCTCTAGTACTTCCTGGTGCTGTCCCATTAAGTGCAAGAATCTGGCATCTACGTAAAGCTTTTTTTTTTTTTTTTTTTTTTTTTTTTTTTTTTTTTTTTTTTTTTTTTTTTTTTTTTTTTTCATATGTTCTCAGGGATTAGAGACTGCAAGGCACTTGCTGAATAGTGGTCATTAGGTATGGAATAATTCAGGTAGACAAGCTCAGCTTTAGAGATGCTCCCTGCAGCTTTTTTCCTCCCGGGGGAAAGAGGTGATGAGTAACTGTGTCTTGGTGGTCAGGTACACCTAGCACAGTACAGGGTGCACAGACAGCAGGACACTGCCTGGTTTATATCAGTCCCACCCCTTCCACCCTCTCAGTGACACTCAGTGACACTCTGCCAGGGCAGTGCTGCCTGGCGACCTCTTCCCACTCACATTCCTGAGCACTGCTGAACCCAGCCCAGCTAAGCAAAGCCTGCCAAGCAACTCGGCACACGGAGTGTGGTGAACTGCCTAGAAGAATGCAGGGACTGAGGCCAAGGCCTGCTTGGCTTTGTTATCATTTATTTTGGTGTATTTATTTAATTGTATTTGCAATTTCTTCTTAATTTTCCTTCTTTGCTCTTGGATGGCACGTGACAAGGACTTCCTGGCATCACATCTAATTATACTATTTTTAAATTTTCCCTTCACGCCCCATCACTGGCAAATGTTTTTCAAAAAACTTGATGAGATTAAAACTAAATTGACCAGATGGCTTCTTTGCACCTAATTTAGCACAGTCCAGTGGTGCCAGATTTCTAGGGCACAGGGACCCATTATCCTCATGCTTACTTCCTTAAGCTGCACCACTCTGTTCTGCCTTTTATATTTATCAACTCTGGAAATGGATTTAAGGAAATGCACAGATGTTACTGAGCTAAGAGGAGTCTTGGGGCTTTAGGGTTTGGCAGAGAAATGCAGCAAAATGTGCTGGGAAGAGTCCCTAAGTTGCATGAAAGATCATCTTTTCATCTTCCAATTCTGCTTCCTAAAGCCCAGCTAACAAGGGGAGTAAATGGTCTAGAACTACAAAGCTAGACCTGGGTTTCATGTTCTGTCTCTGTTGCGTTCATTGTCCAAATTTGTTAGGGGGTACGAGAATTTTCTGGTTAACACTTAGATTCATGCATCCATCCCACATTTTCTAAGTTCCTCTAATATACCAGACATTGAAATAACAGCTGGGGATATCATTACAAATAAGACAGGCAGTCTTTGCCATATCAGAACACATAGTCTATTTGGGGGTAAATATTAAAAAAGGGAGTTCAGGTGTTGTTGCAACCCCTTCTTTTCCTTCAAAAGGTAGTATTCCATAACCTATAAGGCAATTAAGAGATTTGGAGTATGTCTCTGCAATGTCTTCTCTGGGGCCTACAGGGTCATAAGCCTCTCTGTTGTTGACAGTTATGAATGGCCCAGCATCCAAGCCTGCCTATGGAGCTGCAGCCCACTTCTCTATTGGATCCAAGAAAGGAATACAGAGGAGCACTCCTTTCCCCACGCAACGCAATGGGTTGTGGTACAGATATGACGTTCCTTATGGAAGAGTTGTGGTGATCTCAGAAGGAAACATTCCAACTCAAAAGGACAAAGCCTGAAACTGTACTTAGAACTTCCTATTTTATTACACAAAGGAAAGAGACTTTGTCTTAGGCCTTCACAAGGAAGACATCCTTCTCTGACCTGGCTGTCAGGTTCACTTTTATATTCATGTGTATTTCTTCTTTAAGCCTCTCAATCTGCCACCTCTCAAATGTTTTCTCTGGAAAAATACATTTCCTCCACTGGCTGAGGCTCTAGGTTCTACCTTTGAATCTTCAATCTCAATCAGCATTAACTAGATGAGCACAGATGTTCACTGACTCTAAGTTTCTCAGGCTATACAGCCCATGAGTGAGCGTGTAAGTAGATCCTGCACTTACTAGTGAAATTGTGACCTGCTGGTTCCCGACTTAAGTGGTGTGTTAGCTAAAGATATCACTCTAAGATAAACACAAGCTTTTCTTAGCGTCCAGATAGTTAAATCCCATGCTGGAAAAATAATATTTCTGTATTAGCAGGGCTTTCTGGCTTAGTCCATTGGGAATGATAGGACCTCATGAGTGGGTGAAAGGGCCCCAGGCTCTTTCCTGTTCTGATCAAGCCTGGAAGAATCACACCACAGTAACCTCAGTTTTTAATGGTTATTCTATTTATAATTTGGGAAATAATTACAGTTCTGATTAAATTATGTTGTTTTTAGTCTCCCTCAAATGGGAGGGGGAAGACTGAAAATTTGTCTCACTTCAACGATTTGTACAAATTATTTAATTACCATTGTTATAATTAACCCAAAGGAAAAATACAGGGTTCCGTGATGAGCACAGCTGGGGACATCAGACATGATCTGGCAAGAAAGGGAGAAAGTTCCTTAAAGAGTTGAGATATAAAAAGTAACTAAGCGTATTCCACTTCCAGTCAAGACGGAGTAATGGGGATTGGATTTACCCTCACACTTGGCACAACTACAGCACTGGACAAAATGTATGAAACAATGACGCTCAGGACATTGACCATCAAGTGACAAAGGAAAAGTAGGAGGGGAGCCCTGAGATTACCACAGCTTGCAACCTGGAAAAAATATTCAGGTCACAGTGCAGGTAAGAATCAGATGTTTTCTTGAGTTGGGAAGACAAAATTAGGAGTCCACGGAAGCCAATGCAGCTAGAATTTCCACAGAACAACCACCGTAAATGAGAGATCCATGCAGAGAGAATTCCAGAGATATTCAGGAGATTCCTGTCAAGTACTCAGTTGAGTGTGAATCAGGCCATGCATGTGAGGAATTATCCAAGGCTGGGGAAAGAATCACCTTGAGAGGATTAGAGGAAACAGCAACCGAATGTCACAGACAACCTGTTTCCAAAAGCCACAGTTGAAAACCCGATTTAAGGGGCATGAGCTACAATTCTAAGAAGTGTCTTACCTCGATAGTGGGAAAAATTATCCCTAGGCTAAATGCAGCTCTGGTCCCAGCTAACGAAGTTTAAAGCGAGTCCTGAAAAGACCAACTGTTTTTGAGTAACCTAGCCACATTCTAGAATCAAACTTAAAAATTGCTCAATTTTTCCCCAAATCTGATTAAAATCGCAAAGCCACAGATCTAAAAAGTTCAACAAACCCTAAGCAGAAGTGACACAAAGAAAACCACATAAAAATGCTTAAATGTTAAAGTGTTTAAATTGTTTAAAACCAATTATGAAGAGAAAAATTTAAAAAGTAACCAGTGGAGAAAGACATATTACATACAGAGGAACAGGGTAAGGATGACAGATTTCTCTCTGGAAGCAATGCAAGTCAGAAGACAGTTGAAAAGCACCTTTAAAGTACTGAAAGGAAAAAAAAAACCCACCTTGAATTCTTTACTCAGCAAAAATATCTTTTAGCAGTTATGGAAAAATACAAACTTTTTCAACTATATAAAAGCTGAAGTAAATCATCGCCAATAGAGCAGAATTATAAGAAATGTTAAAGGAAGCCCTTCAGGCAGAGGAGAAGTGTTACTAGATTAGAGACCTCAATCTTCACAACAGAATGAGTGTCACTGGAAATGGTAAATATGTGGTTAAATTAAATGTAAAGACTATTTAAAAAAGTTTAGTTATATTCAAACACAGTAAACCATTTAAGTGAAAAACAAGAACACTACTTTGGGGTTAATAACATGTAGGACATATATAATGTGTAGAAAATGTATAACGACCATAGCACAAAAATGAGACCGGAGAAATAGAAGAATAATGTTGCAAAGTTTTCACACTACACTTGAAGTTATCTAATATCACTTGAAGGTAGACTATGATAAGTTAAAATGTGTATTACAAACTCCAGACAATTTCTAAGCATGATGAAGGATTATTTTTAAAAAGACAAAAAAAGAGACCGGGCATGGTGGCTCACGCCTGTAATCCCAGCACTTTGGGAGGCCAAGGCGGGCGGATCATGAGGTCAGGAGATTGAGACCATCCTGGCTAACACAGTGAAACCCTGTCTCTACTAAAAATACAAAAAATTAGCCAGGTGTGGTGGTGGGCACCTGTAGTCCCAGCTACTCGGGAGGCTGAGGCAGGAGAATGGCGTGAACCCAGGAGGTGGGGCTTGCAGTGAGCCGAGATCTTGCCACTGCACTCTAGCCTTGGCAATAGAGCGAGACTCTGTCTCAAAAAAAAATAAATTATAAAAAAGAGATTAAATAGGATAAAAAAATAAACAATCTAAAGGAAGGCAGAAAAAAAACTGGGACACATAGAAAACAAATAAATTTAAATCTAACCACACAATCACATTAAATATAAATGGCCTAAACACTGTAACTCAAAGGCAGAGAATAACAGATTGTATAAAAAATAAGGTACAACTTTATGCTTCCTAGAAAAAACTCATTTTAAATATAAAAATACAAACATTAATACTGAAGGATGGAAAAATATATGCTAACACTAATCAAAAGAAAGCTGGAGTACTATATTACTATCAGATTAATGTAGATTTCAAAGAAAAATATACTACCTAGGATAATGAGGATTGTTTTATGATAATAAAAGGGCCAGTTCAAGAGGACATCAGAAATCTATAAATGCATATGTACCTACTAACAGAGATTAAAAATACATCAAGCAAAAACTGAAGGTAGAAGAAATATACAGTACATGAAACTAGGAGAAATATACAAATGCAAAAATAATAGTCAGCTATTTTTACACCCCCAGCTGTTAATAGTTGACAGAACAAGTAGACAGAAAATCACTAGCCATAAAGAAGACTTGAAAAACACTATCAACCAACTTGGCCTTAAAATTTACACTTATAGAACACTCCATCTAACAATGGCAGTGTACACCTCAAATGCACATTGAAGATTTACTGAGATATATCATGTTTGGGACATAAAACAAATGTCGCTTAATTTAAAAGGATTCAGTTCATGCAAAGTATTTTCTAGGGCTGCAATCAAATCAAATTGGAAATCAATAACAGAAAGATTTCTGGAAAATTCCCAAATATTTGGAAACTAAATAATATGCTTCCAAGTAACCAATGGGTAAAAAAAAAAAAAAAGATATCAAAAGGAAAATCAAAGAGTATTTTAAACTAAATAAAAGTAAAAACACAAATTATCAAAACTTGTGGGATGCATCTAAATCAATACTTTGAAGGACATTTATGGCAATAACACCCATATTATTGGAAAGAAGAAAAGTTTTTAATCAAAGACCCCAACTTCTATGTTAAGAAACTAGAGGCCAGGCATGGTGGCTCATGCCTGTAATCCCAGCACTTTGGGAGGCCAAGACGGGTGGATCACGAGGTCAGGAGATCGAGACCATCTTGGCTAACATGGTGAAACCCTGTCTCTAGTAAGCATACAAAATATTAGCCAGGCGTGGTGGCATGTGCCTGTAGTCCCAGCTACTCGGGAGACTGAGGCAGGAGAATCGCTTGAAACTGGGAGTTGGAGGCTGCAGTGAGTGAGCCAAGATCGCACCACTGCACTCCGGCCTGGGCCACAGAGTGAAACTCCATCTCGGAAAAAAAAAAAAAAAAAAAAAAGAAACTAGAGAAAGAAGAAGAAAAACCTGAAGGGAAATAGTAAAAGATCAAAGTGGAAATCAATGAAATAGGAAACAGAAAACTATAGAGATAACCAATGAAACCAAAAGCTGTTTAAAGTAATCAATAAAGTTGATAAAGTCTAGCCAGATTGATTGGAAGAGAGAGAGAGAGAGAGAATGTTATAGTATCAGGAATGAGAGAGATGACACCACACCAGATCCTATATATATTACAAAGATAGTAGACAATATTATGAACTACTTTATGTCAATGAATTAACAACTCAGATGACATGGATAAATTCCTTGAGAAACATGAATAACCAAAGCTCACTCAAGAAAAATAACTTGAGTAGCCCTGTATCTATTTTAAAAATGGAATTTGTAGCTAAAAGTCTCATGAAGAACACTACAGAGGCCAGGTGTGGTGGCTCACACCTGTAATCCTAGCACTTTGGGACGCTAAGGTGGGAGGATCTCTTGAGGCCAGGAGTTTGAGATCAGCCTGCTCAACATAGTGAGACCCTGTCTCTATAAAAATAAAAAATAAATTAGCTGGGGTTGGTGGTGATGTGTGGCTGTAGGCCCAACTACTCATGAGTCTGAGGCAGGAGGATTGCTTAAGCACAGGGGTTCAAGGCTACGGTGAGCTATGATCTCACCACTAGACTGCAGACCGGGTGACAGAGCAAGACCCTGTCTCCCTTAAAAAGCAAACAAACAAACAAAACATTACAGGTCCCGATGACTTCTTAGGTGAATTCCACTAAACATTTAAAGAAGAACTAATACCAGTCTACATAAACTCCTTTAGCGAATTGAAGAGAGGGAATCTTTACAGTCATCTTCACAAGGTCAGCATTAGTCTGATATCAAAACTAATCAAAGACATAAGAAAATATTATGGACCAATATCCTCATAAAAATGGAGGCAAAACTGCTTATCACAATTTTTAGCAAATTTATTCTAACAATATGTAAAAGAAGAATACCTTGTGACCAAGTGGTTAATCCTAGGAATAAGGGTGGTTTAATATTTAAAAATCCATTCTATTAACATTAAAAAAGGAAATGATGCGAGTTTTTCCAAAGGTGCAGAAAAAAATTACAAAATTTACCATTTACCGATGATAAAAATTCTCAGCAAATTGGGAATAGAAGGAAACCTTCCTCTATCTGATAAAGGGAATCTACAAATGAACAAACAAACAAACAAAAACCCAAAACAACAATGAAAAAAACCACTCAAAAACCAACAATGGTTAATATTATACTTAATGATGAAACAGTGAGTGCTTTCCTTGAAGATCAACATCAAGGCAAGGATGTCCATTCTCACCACTTTCACTTAACATTGTTCCATAGGTTCTAGGCAGTACAATTAGGCAAGGAAAAAAAATGAGTCACCAAGACTGGAAATAAACGAGTAAACTGCCCTTATTTGCAGAAGACATGATTGTCTATGTAGGAAATCCACGCAACTTACAAAAACGCTAGTAGCACGAATAAAGCTATTCTTATTATTCATTAGCCTTTTATCCTGCAAAGCATAAAATAGGTTTGAAAATAAACTATATTTTTATGTTGTAGCAATAGACAATCAAAATTAAAATAAAAACACCATTTACAATAAAATCAAAATACAAAATATTTTGGGATAAATACGGCAAATGATGTGCAAGACACGTATTCTGAAAACACAAGGCAATGCTGAGAGAAAATGAAAGAATACTCAAATGTGCCATGTATCTTGTTTATAGGTCGGGAGAGACAGCATTGTTAAGATGTTAATTCTTCCCATATTGGTCTATAAATTCAATGCAACCCAATCAAAATTCCAGCAGGCTTTTGTATAGAAAATTTCAAGCTGATTTAAAAGGACCTAGAATAGTCAAAACAACTTTGAAGAAGAACAACTTTGAAATAAGCCTTGAAGACACATTAAAGATTATTATAAAGTTAAAACGTAGCATTGAACTCAAGGGGGACAAATAGGCTAAAGGAATGTAATAGAGTCTAGAAATAGATCCACACATACATAGCATATGCAGTCAGTTGATTTCTAAATTTTATTTTATGATTATTATTTTTTGAGATTGAGTCTCACTCTGTCACCCAGGCTGGAGTGCAATGGCGCAACCTTGGCTCACTGCAAATTTCGCTGCTCAGGTTCAAGAGATTCTCCTGCCTCAGCCTCCCTAGTAGCTGAGATTACAGGTGTGTACCACCATGCCCATCTAATTTTCATATTTTTAGTAGAGAAAGGATTTCACCATGTTGGCCAGGCTGGTCTCAAATTGCTGACCGCAGGTGATCTGCCGGCTTTGGCCTCTCAAAATGCTGGGATTACAGGCATGAGCCACCGCACCCGGCCTAGATTTTATTCATTAATATATCTTTTTTAAAGAGAATTTTTAGGCTTACGGAAACATTGAGCAGATAGTGCAGGGTTCCCATAAACCTCTGCACTACTTTCCGCTCACCGCCCTACCAGTTTCCCCTGTTATTAACATCTTGCATCAGTGTGGTTCATTTGCTACCTTTGGTGAACCTACATTGATACATTATTATTTACTGAAGCCCATAGTTTATACTAGGTTTCACTCTTAGTGTTGTATGTTCTATGGGTTTTGACGAATATATAATATTATGTATCCACAATTACAATATCATACAGAATACTTACACTACCCTAAACATGTCTTGTGTCCCACCTATTCATCTCATTCTCCCTCCCCCTGAAAACCTCCCCTCCCCTGGCAATTACTTACTTATTATTATTATTATTTTTTACTGCCTTTACAGTTTTGCTTTTCCCAGAATGTTATATAATTGGAGTCATACAACAGATAGTTCTCTCAGAATGGATGTTTTCCCTTAGAAATATACATTTAAGGTTTCGTCCATGTCTTTTCCTAGCTTGACAGCTCATTTCCTTTTAGTGTGAATAGATGTGCCATGGTTTGTTTATCCGTCCACCTACTGAAGGGCATCTTCCGTTTTTGGCAATTAGCAGTGAAGCTGTGATAAACATTGGTGTGCAGGAGCCCTGTTGATATGGTGGTAATATGTTGGGGGGAAGGGGAACTTTCTATTATCCTATGACTAGGTGTCAGTCATTTAGAGTCTATGCTGCCGGGGTGTGACATTCACAGGTGCTTCTCAACTTTCCCTTTCCCGTTTGGAGAAACAAGAAGGCTAGAGGAAGCTGTTTCCCTTACCCTACATGGACAGCCACAGGGAGCTGGTGTTGGGGATATCCCTTCCCACAGGCCCGTCAGGATCTGATAAAACCCCCAGTTATGCCCCAGTAGAACAGGTTCCTTTGGGGGCAGGCCTTTGTTAAGGGGAAGAGATCGCCCTGGACATATATCAAAATGATTGCTCCTCTCCCCCTGCTGCAAACAAGAGGAGATTTTCTCTAATTTTCACTCTGAGATCTGGGTGGGGCTCCTGGAGGTAAAACTTAGGAAAGTGTGGGAGCGCCCCTAAGAATGGGCTGCCAGGACTTTTTAGTCCATGGCTTGGTCTCCAGCAATGAGTCAATTATTGTTTAGGTGCGCCTACCACAGCTGGGGCTTCTGCTCCTGTAAGCTCTGATTCTCTGCATCTAGCTTTCTCTCAGTTTTTGGGGTAGTGGCATGGCCTGTGACCTTTCTCTGATTGATCAAAGAAGAGTTGTTGATTTTCAGTTTGTTCAGTATTTTCCTTGTTGTGAGGCTGGAAGTGATGGCAAGCTCTTTACAAGTGGAAGTTGGAAGTTGTCAATTGCTTTTGAACAATGATGCAAAGCCAGTCCATCCAGTGAAGAATGGATGGTCTTTAAACAAATGGTGCTGGAACAATGGGGCACACGTATTTAAAAAAAATAAAGAAGGAACTTTGATCCGTACCTTGTACCACTTGCAAAATTAACTCAAAATGGATCAGATGGATCCTAGAACCAAGCATAAAGCCCAACACCATAAAACATCTAGGAAAAAAGTTAGGAGACAGATCTTTACAAACTTAGGTTAGGCACAGATGTTTTAGATACAACATCAAAAGCATGATCCAGGAAATAAAATTCATTAAGTTGGACTTCATCAAAATTAAGAACGCCACCATCAGGGAAAAAATACTTGCAAATCACACAAAAGATTTGTATCCTAAATATAAAATCTCTATAATAAGGAAACAGACAACCCAATTGAAAAATGGACAAAAGATGTGAACAGATGTTTCACCAAAGAGATACACAGATGGCAAATAAACATATGAAAAGATGTTTGACATCATTTTTATTAGAGAAATGAAATTACAAATTAAAACCATAACGAGATACAACTATACCCCTATTAGAATGTTGACATTAAAATCTCTGACCCCTACCCAGTGTATATAAGGATGTGGAGGAACTATCTCCCACACAGTATTGGTGAAAATGTAAAATATGCAGCCCCTTTGGAAACAGTTTGATAGTTTCTTAAAAAGTGAAACATGGCCGGGCGCGGTGGCTCATGCCTGTAATCCCAGCACTTTGGGAGGCCGAGGCGGTTGGATCACCTGAGATCAGCAGTTTGAGAGCAGCCTGGCCAACATGGTGAGACCCCATCTCTACTAAAAATACAAAAATTAGCCGGGCATGGTGGCATGCGCCTGTAATCTCAGCTACTCGGGAGGCTGAGGTAGGAGAATCGCTTGAACCCAGGAGGTGGAGGTTGCAGTGAGCCAGGATCTCGCCATTGCACTCCAGCCTATGCAACAAGCGAAATTCCGTCTCAAGGACAAAAAACTAAACACCGCATGTTCTCACTCATAGATGGGAATTGAACAATGAGATCACATGGACACAAGAAGGGGAACATCACACTCTGGGGACTGTTGTGTGGTGGGGGGAGGGGGGAGGGATAGCATTAGGAGATATACCTAATGTTAAATGACGAGTTAATGGGTGCAGCACACCAACATGGCACATGTATACATATGTAACAAACCTGCACGTTGTGCACATGTACCCTAAAACTTAAAGTATAATAATAAAGAAAAAGTAAAAAGTGAAACATACGGGTATCATATGACACAGTCATAGCTATCTAATGATATCTCATTATAGCTTAAATTTATAGTCGTTTGTGAAGTGAAAAAAAAAATTCAACTACTGGAGGAAAAAATAAAAGAAAGGAATGACAGATATTCATTCACACATCGGGGCCGGTCAGGGGCTGCAAGGCAGGGGGAGGGATAGCATTAGGAGAAATACCTAATGTAAATGACTAGTTGATGAGTGCAGCAAACCAATATGGCACATGTATACCTATGTAACAAACCTGCACATTGTGCCCATGTACCCTAGAACTTAAAGTATAATAAAAATAAATTTAAAAAAATCATTTGGCCATCCTCTTTCCCTAAGTTGAGGAAGGATCTTGTAAAAGTCCTCCAAGGATAAGTTGAAAGGATGTTCTATGGGATGGAACCTAAAGAATATTTGCCTGCTAGGTTGTGTTTTAACAACGCAATTGCAATGTATACAGAAATCTAAAAAGCAAACCCTGCTTTTAAAGATCACTGATATGTATATAAATTAGAAATTTTATGCCTCATAATCATTTTCTAAAATAAATAGAGACTTGGATTTTCCTACTTTGCAATCTCAGTTCCAAGGTATGGTTAGGACAGCATTGTCCAAAGTGTATTCTCCACAATTCTTCTGCTCGTAGGTGTTAGTAAAAAAAGGTGAAATCTAGTAAAACTGGCTTGATGAGAAGTTTGAATATAAATAATCATGAGAAAACCTAGGGGAAGCATGTATTATGCAAGAAAATATACATATTCTAACCATGGGCTCTCTCTGTTTTTAGAGGCATTTTCTCAGACTAGTGTTCCATGAAATAATCTTTAGTGATGACAACCTCAATGCAATTTGTATTCTGCAAATGCAATTTAAAACGGAGACCAGAAGTCAATCAGACATCAGGGAATGGTTAAGCAGGGTTCTCTACTCGGAATAATAATGATAAAAATGCTTATCTTTTCATGTTATTTCTTAACTTTATTAATCAGCTAGAAGCGCAGGGGTCTTGGCTGTTCTGTCAGCAGTCAAGGTCAGGCATGGAAACCTCTCTACGTGATCTGAGAGGTGTGAGAAAGCCAGGCAGGCTGCCCATGAGAAAGCCTCAGGCAGAGAGGAAGGAGCTGAATGTGTGTGCCTGTGGGAGGAAACTGCATTTCTCAACAACATTTTTCAAAGATGCTATTGCCTTTCTACTATTGGACTTAGAATTGCAATTGTTCTACATCAGTAGGAGCAAAGGTGAGAGGAAAAACTTAGAGGAGCTCCCTTAGTCAACGAGGGCAGAGGTTTGCAGCTCTTTATGGAGGTGAGAGCAGGGGCAACTGTGAAAGGTGGCCCTATATGAATGTGCCCTTTCCTTCACTTTGTACCCCTTTTCCTGAGTGGAGGAGGCTGTGCTCTCCCCTGGACTTACCCAAAAGAAGGCCTTGCTTGGCTCTGAGTTTCTGCTTCTCAAGTAGAAAGCAGAGTCTGTTCTGTTTCTGGCCACTGTTCTCTCAATAAACCATATGCTATGGTTTGATGGGATTTTGGAGGGGTCCAGCATTTCTTTCCCTGTAGGTTTTTTTTTTTTTTTGGGACGGAGTGTCACTCTGTCACCCAGGCTGGAGTGCAGTGGCATGATCTCGGCTCACTGCAGCCTCTGTCTCCTGGGTTCAACCCATTCTTCTGCGTCAGCCTCCCGAGTGGCTGGGATTATAGGCGCGTGCCAACATGCCCAGCTAATTTTTGTATTTTGAGTAGAGATGGGGTTTTGCCATCTTGGCCAGGCTGGTCTCTAACTCCTGACCTCAAGTGATCCCCTGTCTGGGCCACCCGAAGTGCTGGGATTACAGGCGTGGGCCACCTCACCCAGCCCTTTGCCTGCAGATTCTAATAACCCATCCTCTAATGCTTAGGCTATCAAATCGATAAGACAAGATGTAGGAACTCTACCTCATTGCTTACATAGGAAGATTTTTGATTTGGTCCACAGCACATGCTGTGTTTACTGGTTAAGTCCTTCTCAAAACAGGTTTTTTCCCACCTATGGCATCAGGTAGGGATATCATCTAATTAGATCTCAAGCCCTCAGAACAGGGGCTCTTCAAAGCTGCCATTCAGTAAGTTCTGGAAGATAGCTGAGATGTCACACAGGCCAAATGGCTTTCTTGTGCTTTCAAAATGAGTTGAGCACATTTAGAAGCCCATCCTCCATTCATCATTTTTCTAGAGACAAAGTTGTAGGTGCCTCTGAGCACGAATTTTGTAAAGCCTCATCCTACACAGAGCTGGTTCAAGAGATTGTAGGAAGAGGTGGTGGTAAAGAATGATGACTATCTTGAGATCTGAATATGCCTGGAAGAGGCAACTTCTTCTGTCCCTCCAACTTAAAAAAAAATTATGAAGTTCACTGGGGCTTATACAGGGAGGAGGAGGGTCTGTAGAGGCTCCGCTCCAGTGTGATGGTAATATATTGGTGTAGGTGCAGAGCCTGTGGAATGCGTCGATCTCACAGCCACACCCCTCATGTGAGGATATGTAGTTCCTCCTCCTCTTCCTCTCCTTCCTCTTCCTCCCCCTCCTCCTCCTCTTCCTTTTCCTCTTCTTCTTTCTCTTTCTCCTCTTCCTCCTCCTTCTTCATCTGAAACTATTTTTATAGGCAATCTGATGGTAGACATCTCATGGAAACAGTGGACAGAGTTATTAAGGAGATGTATGGGTCGTAGACATCTGTGTGATGAGGGATACCATGGCTGGTGAATAATGGCTAATGGAAGCTTCTCCAGCCCTCACCTTCTGGCTTGAAGCAGATTCGTCCTCAACAGTGGATATAAATGCCTAGTTTATTTTCTGGAGCCCCCTTGGACTGGGTGGGTGGGGATCCAGGACTGGATCTATGACTTCTTTAAGTTTTACTACACTGATATAGAGTCAGAAACCAATGATCCAGACCCTCTCTGGGATGCAGAAAACCCTTCCTGTGGCCAACAGATTGGGTACAATGCAGGCAGGAGCAGCTTCCCTGGCAACTGGATTGTATCTCATTGGATATGGCATGTTTGGATAGAGTGGCCTATTACTCTGTGGGACAGGCACAACTGGGCATCCGTGGGTAATGAAGGAGGGTGCCAGCCATAGGAGATCCCTGGTCTCCCTGGTCTGGAGGGCTGCGGGACTGTAGAAGGCATGAGCTCAGGAGCTCAGGCCAGCTCATGGTGCAAGGCCTCTGGAAGCCTTCTCAAAATGGTATCTGATTTTATTCAAGACTCTGGCTGAGAATCCAGAGCCCCAGGGCTTGGTGGGCCACACATCCTCTCTTGCAGCCTGTGTGTGGCTTTTCTGGCCACCTCCAGGCTGTCAGGGAGTGCTGGTAGACTTTTAGCTGCAGCCTGCCATCTGGAGGAAAGGAATTGCCCACTTTTCTGCATTTCCTGCCATAAATGGGAAAAAGTATGACAGAATTTTGAGGTTTTTTTTCTACCCTCATGGGGTAGAATATTTTAATTTTGAATATTTGCACCCTGCCTCATTCCACAAAGAATCTGAGGTGGCTTATACAAATGCACACGATACAAATGAGTGGAAATAAGTAATTGAATGAGTCAGAGTGATGGGAAAATACAGTGCGTAAAAGGAAGCCATGGGTAATTTTATTACCCCAAAATGCATACTCCATGGTCCTCAGTGTGTCCTGTGATTGGGCCATATATTTGCACCTATGGGGGAGGAAGTTTAAGTCCTAAAACACATTTTGGTAAAAGCAATTTTAACAAGCGAGTAAACCCATGTAGTCCTTAAATCTAGACGTCTGTCTTAATTAGGATGAAAAAAATTGTAACTCTAAGTGTGATTTTTTTCATTTTTTGTATTAATTTTAGTATGCTATTTGATTCATACAAAAGAATATTTATGATATGTATAAGTTACAAAATATAGTAGTATGATGAACATTTCTGCACCCAGCAGTCAAGCAAAGGACAAGTCCATTCCCAGTAACTCGTATCCACCCTCACTTCTGCTCCTAACCTCCTTCTGTGGCCTGCTTTTCTTTTCCCCACAGAGAGAACCACTATCCTGAATTTTAAAATTATTATTTTTATTTTTTGTTTTGTTTTATCCCAAATGCATGCATATGTAAATAATATTTTGCCCAGTGTTGCTTATTTTTAGGTTTATTAAAATAATATCTATTAGGTTGATGCCAACGTAATGAGGTTTTTGCAATTACGTTTGCACCAGCTGAATAAATCACAGTCTTCTGGGTTCTTTCCTTTTCCATTCAACATCATGTTTCTAAGATTCCTTAATGTTGTCGCACATGTGTGCAATTCATTTTTTTTCTAGTGCTTTATTATGATACTTTTCATGGATACACTGCCCCTTATCCTTTCTCTGCTGTTGACTGTGCAGGTTGCTTTTAGTATTGCACTATTATGAACAAAGTTCCTGAAGTCACTTTTGAATATGTCCCCCGGTGCACATATTCAAGAGTTTCTCTAGGGTGGATACCTAGGAATAGAATTATGTGGTATGCTTCACGAGATAATGCTGAAATGTTTTCCACAGCAATTATACAACCTCACCAGTAAAGTATAAACCTTTTCAAATCCTTATTTGACATTGTCAGATATTAATTTTTGTCAATCAGTGGCATAAAAACCATCTCATTGTGGAAATGCAATTGCATATCCTTGACTAGCAGGACAGTGAAGAATCTTTTCATGTTTTTTTTTTATGGTTTTCTTCTTCTTTGAAGTACTTTAAAAATGTATTTTGCACATTTTATTGGGTTTATTGTCATTTTCTTATTGATTCATGACAATCTTTTATATGTCTTCTCTTAGGCCAACGTTTCATTCCGTATCTCAGGCAGGCCATTTTATTTATTCTTATGGCTTGAATTTCTTTCTGTGTATTGATTACTCACAAATCTAAGTATTCAGCCCAAGATGTTCTGAGCATCACACCCATGAATCCAACCAGATGCTTACTCAACACCTTTACGTGATGTCTCACAAGATTATGAGGCTCAGTATGTCCAAAATTGAGTTCAGCATCTTTCCACCCGGGCTGAATTACTGTTTTGTCTTCTATCTTAGAGGTATCACCATCAAAAACTCAGGTACCCAAGCTACAAACTTAAGTGTGGTTTTTCACTCTAGCTTCTCCTTTATATGTGCTGTCCAATCAATAACCAGGTTCTATGGATGCTAATTTCTAAATGTCCCTTGAGTCTATTCTTGTCTCTGAATCCCCAATGCTATTCCTTTATTCAATCATCACAGGCACCCCAAATTGCTTCAGGGCCCTCCTAGTTGGACTTCTGGTCTGCAGTCAGCATACTGGAGCCATGGGGATAGCTTTTTAAAACATGCTGCGTGGTCAAGTCACTCCCTTGTTTAAAACGTTTTAATGGTTCCCCAGGAGGCGGAGGTTGCAGTGAGTTGAGATCACGCCACTGCACTCTAGCTTGGGTGACAGAACAAGACTCCGTCTCAAAAAAAAAAAAAAAAGTTTTTGTGGTTCCCATTACTTACCAAGGTCCAGACACATCATGGCTTAAAAGACCCTTCATAGTCTGACCCCAGGTCATCTCTCATTCCTCATCCACTGTCATGTCCTCTGCATGCTTTGTGCACCAGTCGGACCCAGATATGGCAGAAGCTGCAGATATGGCAGAAGCTGTTCTACCTGAAAAGATTAATAAAGAAATGTCGAGTAAAAAGCCACAAACCACCTGTTCTCACTTTTAAGGGATCGCTAAACATTAGGTGAAGTGGAAATCAAGATGGGAACAATAGACACTGGGCAGTCCAAAAGAAGGGAGGGAGAGGGGCAGGGGTTGAAAAACTACCTGCTGTGCACTGTGCTCCCAAACCTCAGCCTCACACAATCTATCCACATAACACACCTGAATCTAAAACTAAAAAAATAAAATTTGGTTGGGTGTGGTGGCTCACACTTATAATCTCAGCACTTTCGGAGGCCAAGGTGGGTGGTTCACCTGAGGTCAGGAGCTCAAGACCAGCCTGATCAACATGGGGAAACCCCGTCTCTACTAAAAATACAAAAGTTAGCCAGGCGTGGTGGTGCATATCTGTAATCCCAGCTACTCAGGAGGCTGAGGCAGGAGAATCACTGGAGCCCGGGAGGCTGAGGTTGCAGTGAGCCAAGATCGCACCACTGCACTCCAGCCTGGGTGACAGAGCCAGACTCCGTCTCAAAAAATAAAATACAATAAAATACAATAAAATAAAGATTGTTAACATGGTAAAAGCCGTGTTATGTATATTTTGCTACAATAAAATAAAAATGGATCAAAAAACGGGTAAAACAGGGAATCATACAAAAATGACATATACATGTGATACGTATTTTATTTCAACTGAAAACACAGAAATGTATATTTATTCAGCAGTGTCTTGAAATAGGGCCAAGACTTTTTCTTTGAATGTAACTTGATTTGTGTTTGGAATCATCCTTTTTGCATAAACCACACCAATAATTGATTATTTATGATTTCTAATTACAAATGAATCAAGACTTAAGAACAGTTATGAACCAATGTGAGTATATAATTCTTCTACATTTTAAGAACTTTTCCCTCCAAAACTATTCGAGTCGTTTTATCCAGATCTAGTTCGATAGCATTTTCTTTTTAGGACTTAGACTCATGAAGTCTCTTCAAAGCATTCTACCTAGGATAAAAATAGCAACTTTCTTTTGTAATCATGTTTCATGAGTTTATATAATACCTATTTAAGTCCTATAATTAAAATAACATGAAGTCTGACATAAACAGTTTTGGGAACAAATACAGCTGACCCTTGCTAAGCACATAACTCATCCGGTGGAGTGGAAGTACACAGGCTTACCGGCCTCGCACGCTCCTGTGCTGTGTGTGTGCGTTCCTCAGTATTTTTTTTTTTTTTTTAAGACAGAGTCTTGCTCTGTTGCCCAGGCTGGAGTGCAATGGAGCGATCTCGGCTCACTGCAACCTCCGCCTCTCAGGTACAAGCGGTTCTCCTGCCTCAGCCTCTGGAGTAGCTGGGATTACAGGCGCCCACCACCACACCCAGCTAAGTTTTTGTATTTTTAGTAGAGATGGGGTTTCACCATGTTGACCAGGCTGGTCTCAAACTGCTGACCTCAAGTGATCCACCAGCCTTGGCCTCCCAGGTGCTGGGATTACATGTGTGAGCCACTGCACCCAGCCTTTTTTGAAAATGAGTTAATAAAAGGGAAGGGTAGTTGAGAGAATGTCTGCTCTATTTGCAGTTCTTTAAATGTTCATCTTCATGTTTGGCTTATGTAGGTCCTTCTGCTTGAGAACCTCTTTCCTAATTATGTTTCCTGCTCATTCTTCTTCATGTCTCAGTGCACTCATCACTCCATCTGATAAGCCTTCTCTGAGGCTCCGGGACTTCGATGCCTCACTTTGTGCTGCTGTGTGTTTCTGTCACTCTCTAGGTTTTCCCAACGTTTTGGGGCAGATGATGCTTTTTGCTTGGGTCTGTTCTGCGCCTTATAAGTTGTTTAGCAGCTGGTCTCCCCAAGATGCCACTAGCACCCTTCCCCCAGTTGCAACACTCAAAAATGTCTTCAGATATTATCAATGTCCCCTTAAGGAACAAGATAGCCCTGGTTGAGAATGACTGCTATAGATTACAGATGTTCATTGAATGACTGAATGACCTTAGTTCTTGGATTGCTGCAGAACTGATCAGCAACAAAGCAGCATATAAATTCAGGAAAGTGCTCACGTCCTTTTTAAAACAGTATCTCCATCCTGTAAAATACATTTCAGTGCATTTTTAATTTGGCTCAGTGCTAATAATCTAGGAAGCTGTATTTACTGCCTACAGGAGAAGAGAGTTAGTGGTGTTTTATGTAACTTACTCTGTCTCCCCTTCACCCCAATTTGCCATCTGCCAAAATCTTTGGCCCTCAGAGTGGGAAAAATACACTCTACCAGCCAACTGAGATCTACCAAGCGGATCATGGCCAAGTAAATGTTGAACTCCCTGCTCCTGAAGTTTTTGTGAGAATCAGTTTATATAAGGGGGCGGGGCTGTGGAGTGAGGAGGGATGGGTTCGAAGTACAATTAGACTAGCATCCCATCCTATTTAACAGTCTTTCTGTACCCTATGAAAGTAAACTCACCAAACTTCTAGGTGGGAACGACTTTCCATGTCTCTGCTATCTATGGGAACTTTACTTATTTGTTTAATAAATATTTTTGGGCACCTAATATGTGTCAGACACTGGCTTAAACACTGGTCAATATGCATATGTTCACGTGATTTGCCAAAAAATCAGTTTCATTTATAGGGTTCTTGGCCCCACCTTGAGCTCCATGCTGGGCTGAATCCTCCCTGTCATCCAGTTCATGGCTCCCACAATTTGAGAAAAGGTTGGGAGGTGATTCAGAGACAAAGAAGTGGTTAAAAGGCTGGCTGTGTCTGTTGAGGAATTACAAAGAACACCCACTGGGGCTGTCTTCTGAGGGAGAAACAGCATGAGGTGCAGGTCTCATCTAGAAAAAGGGGTCTCATACAGATTTTCAGAGCTTTGTTCTCCAAGTCCACGTGGCATAGAGAAGAAGTGTCAGGCATGAGGGAAACAGGTGAGACGTGGCAGAGCACCTCCTGAAATACCTGCTGTCTCCCACCAAGTGACGGGTGGTTCTCGGACCCACCCTGCCACTGGGCACTGGCTGCCTTGCCATGCCTGTGTGCTGGCACCTTGGACTTCAGGGCCTGGGGAATTCTCATGGCAAATCCCTACCTGATAAAACTGCTGGGGGAAAACAGGTTTTGATGCACATTCCCAGGAGTCACTGTCGAGGGTTGTGATTTTTTTCCTATGAGTCGTTGGCAGAAGCAGGCTCTATGACTAACCTCAGAAGGGCAAGGGAGCTTTCTGTTAACTGATCGCCTGCAGAGGATCAGAGAGGAATTCCTCCTGGACTCCCTGCTGTGGTCCACCCTGGCCTCGTTTTCCATCTCTGGATCCTTCCAGCCATGCAAACATACACAGCGTTGCCATGGCGACTCTGGGACAGACACATGCATGGGAGAAAAGTGTGAGGCAAAATCTCTCCTCTGATGATTTGCTGGGAGGGAAGGAGGCTTGAACAGGTTTCAAAAGCACCTTGTTTCACCCCCTGATTTTCACACGAAAGCAGCTACCCCAGCCATAAACACAGTGGCCTCTTTTCTTCTGCTTTGCTTGCTGAGGTGACCGCAGCTCTGGGAGACCTGAAGAGGCTCCAGGATGAAAGGGCCTCCCACCCTTAAACCCACCCATAGAATGGGTTGCCAGTCATCAGGTGGGGACACCATTGGATGGTGGATGATCAGGGCTGTCCCTGGTTATTAAACTCATTATGCTCTCACCAGGACCCCTCACTTGTCCTTGTGAGTTTCTGACATGGTCCTTCTCTGTCTCTTCCTCGCCAGCTTGGCTGCCACCCCTCGGGCTGGGGTCACTGGGGCATGGCCCACCAGTGGCCTCTCCATTCTGGCCCAGCTCCAGCCGTCCTGTGAGCTCAGGTGGACTCAGCATTCCAGGTCATCCTGGAGGGATCTGGTCAAATGACCACATCACTCTGGATTCTGGTTCATTTCCAGCATTTTTCCCAGGTGAAATCAGGCTTAAATGAATATTATGCAGTGACAGGAAAAACAGCTGCTGCCTGAAGAACACACACAGCAGAAGAGAAATGATGGTGGCGATGGAGGTGGGGTAGATGTTCAGTGGGAGGCCCTGGAGGCGGGGGTGGGGTTGGGGCAACAAGGGCAGGGTTTATTTGTCAGCCCCCACCATGCTGGATGTGTCCCAAATGCCCGTTCTGATTACTTGGTAATGTTTTTTGGGTGCTGTGCTGAGAAAGCCTGCGAGGCTGCATGAGGTTCCGCAGTAGAGAGCCCTGGTGCTCCATGACCAATGCCTGTGACTGGTGCAGCAAGAGGGACGTTCCTTTGCTGAAATGAATGAGTGCATCTTCCCTGAGGGTGGGTGTGGATAAAGTCCATCACCAGGGTCCTGTTTGGAGGAGAAGCAGCAGATCTGAATGAATCAACTTTCATCAAGTCACCCCATGGTTCTAGGAGAGCCAGCCCACTTTGTCATCAAGCCCCAAATTCCCTGGCTGGCTGACTTTCAGCCTCTACTTTGACCTGGCTCAGAGCAATTTCAACTCCTGTTCTCAGCACGCCCCTCCTGCTGTGGTCGGGCATGTTGCCTTCTTAGTCCTTGAAGGTAGCACCCAACACCTGTTTCCATGCTCTAGTCCAAGGCCCGCTCTCCTTCCTCTGGCTTCCTGACATCCCTCGCGTTGAAGGCCAAGTTCAGGACCATGTCCTCCACACACCTGTGGACAGCTCCACCCGTGGTGGTCTCTCCTCTTCTGCCCTTTTCTCTGTAGTCTGTGCATTCCAGATCAGCACATGAGTTCTCTCTCCTGGCTTCCTTTGTGTTAGGCACAGATGGGAATCCAGGGCAGAGAGATGTTCTGCCCTTACTCCCTTCGGCAGACAGGATCAGACTTGTGGGACCTGCTTGGTTACCACCTGCTGAGATTCCATTTTCTTTTATAATTTTGTATTGTAGATGTAGCACACTCTTGGTTGCTTACCCAGAGTGCTTTCCTCTTCTCTGCCTTGGTCACAGAACCCAATTTTATTTCAGTTAGTGTGATGCCCAGTTAAAAGGTATACTTTCCATTTTATTATAAAGCTAAGAGTTAACATTGAAATGTGAGCAAACATGGACAGAGACGGATGTGTTACACATATTTTCTCCCAATGTGTGGCTTGTCTTATTTTCTTAACAATGTTTTCCAAAGACTAAAAGTCTTTCATTTTGATGAAGTCCAATTTATCGCTTTTCTCTTTTCTAGGTCATGTTTTCTGTGTCATATCTAAGAAGACTCCGCCTAACCCATAGTCACAAAGATTTTCTTCTGTATTTTCTTCTAGGGTTTTTATAGTTTTAGCACTTAGTTGTAGGCCTATGATCCATTTTAAGTTAATGTTTAGATATGGTGTGTGGTAAGCATCAAGGTTCAATTTTTTTCTTAATGTATTATTATTATTATTTTTGAGACAGAGTATCGCTTTGTTGCCCAGGCTGGAGTGCAGTGGTGCAATCACAGCTCACTTCAGCCTCAACCTCCCATTGTATTTTTGTTTTTGCAGTTATTCCAGCACCATGTATTAAAACAACCCAGAGTTTAACCTAGCATTAGAGACCTCTGTGGATTTGCTTAGGGAGTTCCAGAACACTTAAAGTGGCATGGAACTTTTTGTGTGTATGTGCTCATGTGATTTGGGGATGGAAGGGTGGTGGAAGTGGAGATGACTCACAGCTTTCACCAGATTCTGGAAGATGCCCTGTCTCCCAGAAGCTTAAACATCTCCACTGTAATGTAACAAGGCCTTTTTCTTCACCTCACTGAACAAAGGGAGCTACAGAGGGGAGAAAGGGATGTCAAAGACTGCGTGTGAGCTGCTTTAGAGTTCCTGGGAAGAAAACAATATGAACTTTGGGGAGTAAGCCTGTACAAACATACACAAATTATTCTTAATAATAGCATTAAAGCCAAGGCAGTAAAACTTTGTTAAATCTGATACTAGGCATCTTTAACACAGCACATAATTCAAAGCAACTGCATGGTTGTTTTAAGTTCATTCGTCTGGGCCGCTGTGTTTTAAAGAGATGAAACTTACTGAGAAAGAGAGTTTAAAACCTAAGTTGAAAATGAAATTTTAATTAAGGGGATTTTGTGAATATGGCTAGAATGAGTATTCTGCATTCAGGATCTTATAGTCCCCAAATGTCAACTAGGTCTAATCACCAGAGATCATTGGCCCCCTCCCTCTACTGGATTGGTCACAAGGCTCTGAAAACATGAGCTGCTTAACTCCCAGAGCTGCAAAATGTTGGTTTCCCCGGGCTAGAGCAGCAGCAGGCACTTCCCCATGAGGGTGAGGAAATTCAATATCTTCCTGATGGGAGACAGAGCCAGACTCCCACCAGCTGTTCTTTCCCTCTAGCAGCTGCTTGCCCCACATTTTCCACGTTTCTGGTCAGGCCGCCCATCAGCCGACCCTTCCAAGTCACTGCTTCCTGAGAGCCCTCCAGTGTGACTCAGACAACTCCCATGGGGCCCCCTTGAGCCGTGGAAGGCGCAGAACCAGAGAACTGGAAGGAATCTTGGACATGAGCTGCTCTGAGCCCTTTCATTTTCAGAGAAGAAAACTGAAGCCCAGAGAAATAAGGCCAGTTGCCCCAGGTCACACAGTTAGAGGTAGAACTGAAACTAGACGCTGGGTTATCCTGACTTGAGGCCAACATTCTTTTTATGATAGTCGGAGTAGAAAAATGGAAAAAAGCACAAACTTAGGGCTCAGACAAACCTAGGTTTGGATTCTGACTTTTTGTTCACAATCTGTGGAACTCTGTGAAAGGCACTTTACCTTTCTAAGCTTTAGTGTCCTCACTGGAAAACAGAGATAAGTATGCGGCAAATATTAAGTTCCTTTTCTGGACTGGCACATGCTATTTTTGGTTCTGAGTATATAGCTGGGAATGAAACGAACCAAGTCCCTTGGCCCAAGGCATAGAACTTACATCCCAGTGTGTGAAGGATAATACCAGTGCTTCTGAGGTTATTGTAAGGATTCAAAGAGACAAAAAATGTGAATGTAAGCCCAGTTCCTGGCAGAGTAGATATCTAATAAATGGTTACAGCAATTATAATTATTACTTTATGTTCCAAATGTCAGTCTCCACAAAGAAGGCCAACTCCTGGGGTATAAGGGTTCTGTCTCAGTTTCCTTACCAGCACCCCAGTATATAGGACCCCCAGGAAGCCCTGACAATCTTTGGTGCTCAGAGTCCTGCCCTAACCTACTGTCAAACCCTTAGTTCTTGCTTCTGAATTCATCCGACAACCTATTGACTGATCTGTATGCTACCTTTGTTTCTCTGCTGGGACTCCTTCGGAGAGCCTGAAAGGTGGTCTTGCTGGGATTGGAGACCCCCTGTCAGCCCACTGTATCCTGCAGCTCGGATCACCCCAGTGGCCTGCTTAGCTCCTTTGTGCTCCCCTGGCCTCTGAGGCCATTAGATCCTGGCTCTGGTCTGCCATTTGGCTCCTGACGCCTCATGTGGGGTTGGTTTTCTCTCTCCTGCCCAGCCCTAGCCCTGCCTGGTCCCTCTTGAGCTGCCAATGATGCAATTCCTCTTAATAGTCCAGCAAAAGCCCTTAGAGCTGGAAGCGGTTATACCCTGCCTTGGTCTCAACCATGTCGAAGCCCATGGTCCATTCTGAAGTAACAAGACTCACATGTAGGGAGAGAAGCCCTTGACTTCAAGGAACCACCCACTCTGTACTTTTCCCACCCTTCCCTCACATATGAAGCAGGGTGAGCCATGACTTGGGTTGATGGGTGTCTTGGCAGCTTTTAGAAAGGAGAGGAAATGGGAATTTGAATGACCCATGTACACATAGCGGAATGCTGCAATCACATGCCTTTCCTCTCACTGCCAAATCTCAATGGTGTTCTTACAAATTTTCCCTAATATATTGGAGTCTCCAATCCCCATTCAACTCCCAGGCTCTCCAAAGCAGAGGATATTGGGACTGGAAACTGAGCAGTATATGTTTAAGGGAGTATGTTTCTGTATAAGCAGCCAATTTCTGAATAGTTCATCCCTCCTCGCCTTCTCTTTAGTAAAGATAACTAAGACTCAGGTAATGATGGCCAATAATTATGAAGCACTCAGAGATCCTGTTCTAAGTAGTTTACATATATGAATTTATGTAAGCCTCAAAACAACCCTATGAGGTAGGCACTATCAAAATTCACTTTATTTCAGATGAAGAAACCAAAGCACCAAGAGCTTAAGTAATTGGTCCTAGGACACAGAGCGGGGATAACAATGCAGGCAACCTGGCTCCTGAGCCATTGTGCAATACCATCTATGATCTACTTGCTGTTTAGTAGCCCACACAAGAGAAATGTCTTTTATCTTATCTCAGGCAAGAGCAGTAATTTAACACGAGTATGCATTCCAGCCACATTTTGTTGTCAGAAACCGTTACTAGGGGCAGCAATGGAATGTGAAGCATGAAGGTATGTGCCAGGCTGTGGTTTCTCTCCCTGTTGCATCAGGACACCTCCTTTCTCTCTTCCTTTGGAAAGTTAGGCTGCAGCCTGCTGTCTCTCCTCAGTGGCAGCCTCTGTGCATCCAGCTGTCAAGGCCCTCTCTTTGCTCAGATTGTCTCTTTTCAGAAGAACTTGGTTCCCAGAAGATTTGTAAATCAAGGTGTACTTGAAGGGGAAACAATCATTCTGATTGGTAAATTGGGGATCAAGAACTGGGCAAGTGCAGCTCAGCCCCTCCCCTCTCCTCATGCTCCTTGTATCTACCTGAGGCACTAACATTATTCTCTGCTTCTGCAGCTGAGATTTTAGAGGGTAGGTTCTGCTTTAGCTGATGGGCTATAACTGCTATGGCTGAGTGGTTAAGTCTATTGAATTTCAGAGTTCAGTGTTAAGAAGCCTGTTATTGCTGCAAATTTAGGTTATATTTTCAAACAGTTATGTCAGTAATTAAGTTGATATTTGGATCTTCCAGTCTCAGTTGGTTCTAAACACAGACAAAGAAAAGAGCAGATAATTATTGTTCACCCTTTATTCCTAACCATTTCCTTTCCTATCACTGGAGTTGGCTGAATTGGTCAAGAGATATAGTTCAAAAATACATAGGTACATTTACACGAATATATGTAGAGAGCTAAAAACCAATAATCACAAGCATTTCAAGAAAGGTTGCGTGTGGTGGTTTCATTACTTCTATCAGCTGAGTCTACTGTGTTTGCAAGCTAAAGTCTGAGAAGGCTGAGTGTTCCAAAGTAAATTATCTATTGTCTGTGGGGCTAAGTTGTCTTTTAAAGCTGTCTTTTCAAGTAGGCAGAATGGATTGCAGAAATAGGAAAAGAGCAGTGGTAGTGCCAAAACAACGCTGGGCTTGGGTCAAAAACAAATATGAGATTTGGTTAGCCTAGATTTGGTGACCCCATACCCTAGCACACAGGAAATAATTAATTAGAAGATAAATAGGTATGTGTCATTTAAAATAATGTGTTCACTGCCACAATTTATATAAAATAAATACCATGTTCCTGGGTTTCTATTTATAACAGGTATTTTCACATTCTCAATTATTATCATTACCAACATTTTGAGGAAGCTGAGAGGCAGAGATTGAGGTTAAGGGACTTGTATAGAATCATATAGCAAGAGGTGAGATCTGAACTCATGTTCATTCATAGCAGAGTGTATCATCTTTCCATTATATGATGCTATGGACACAAAATTGCATTAAGTGTGGACATAGTCACTAGGAAACTTAACACTTGAACTGAAAGGATAAAAATACACCCATGATAAGAAATTAACAACCAAATATGCTCAAAGAGCTAAAGGAAAACATAAACAAAAAACTAAAGAAAATCTGGAAAACAATGCAAAACTGAAATGAGAAGATGGAAATTCTATAAAGGAACAAAACAGAAACTCTGGAGCTAAAAATATTGTAACTGAAGTAAAAATTATAATAGAGGGATTTAACAGCAGATTTGAGCAGGCAGAAGGAAGAATAAGTGGATGTGAAGATAGGACAACTGGAATGATCAAGTCTAAGGAACAGAATAAAAAAGAATTTTAAAAAGTGAAAAGAGCCTAAGGGTCCTGTGCACACCATCAAGTGGACCAACATATGCACTACGCGAGTCCCAGAAGGAGAAAACAGAGAAATTAATAGAAAGATTATTTGATGACACAATGGCTGAAAATTTCCCCACTTTGATGAAAGATATGGATCCACAAATCCAAGAATCTCAACAACTTCAAGTACCATAAACTCAAAGAGAATCACACTGACATGTTATCATCAAACTCTTGAAAGTTCAAGACAGAGAGAATCTTGAAATCAGCAAGAGATTGTGATTCATCATTGTATTAGTCCATTTTCATGCTGCTGCTAAGGACATAGCTGAAACTGGGCAATTTACAAAAGAAAGAGGTTTATTGGACTTACAGCTCCACATGGCTGGGGAGGCCTCAAAATCATGGCAGAAGGCAAGGAGAAGCAAGTCACATCTTACATGGATGGCTGCAGGCAAAAAAGAGAGCTTGTGTAGAGAAGCTCCTGTTTTTGAAACCATCAGATCTCGTAAGACCCGTTCACTATCATGAAAACAGCACAGGAAAGACCTGCCCTCAAGATTCAATCATCTCCCACTGGGTCCCTCCCACAACACACGGGAATTATTGGAACTACAAGATGAGATTTGGGTGGGGACACAGAGCCAAACCATATCAATCATGCACATCAAGTCCTCAGTAGAATTATTAGCTAATTTTTTATTAGATAATTTGGAGGCCAGAAGGCAGTGACCTTAAAATGCTGAAGGAAAAAAACTTGAAAACCAAAAATTGCGTATCCGGCAAAACTGTCGTTTAAAAATAAAAGGGAAATTAAGACATTCTAGTAAACAAAAGCTGAAGGAGCTCACTTAAACTAGCACTGCCCAACAAGAAATGCTAATAGGAGTTCTTCAGAATGAAATGAAGGAATGCTAAATAGCAACTCAAAGCTGTATGAAGAAATAAAGATCTCCAGTAAAGTTGAATATATGGGCAAATATAAAAGCTGATATTATCATCATTTTAACTGATATTTTTACTTTTTATTTTCTATAGAATTTAAAAGACAAAGGAATAAAATAATTGTAAATTTCTTAATTAGACAATACATAAAGATGTAATATGTGACATCAATAACATAAAAGAAGAAGGCAGAGCTACATAAGATTAGTTTTGGTATGTGATTAAGGTTAAGCTGGTATCAATTCAAATTAAATTGCTTCAACTTTAGGATATTATATATGACCCCCATGGTAACCACAAAAAAAGTATCTGTAGACTATACAAAGAAGGAAATGAGAAAGGACTCAAAATGTGTCACTACAAAATATCAGCTAAACCCATACAAGGCAGTAATAGAAAAAATAAAAGACAGAAAACATTTGCAAAATGGCAAGAGTAAGTTCTTTCTTATCAGTAATTACTTTAAATGTAAATAGATTAAGTTCTCCAGTAAAAAGGCATAGATTGGCAGAATGGACTACAAAAAAAAGATTCAACTATATGCTGTGTGCAAGAGATTCACTTCAGATCTGAGGAGACAAATAGGTTGAAAGTGAAAGAATGGAAAAGATATTCTATACCAATAGTCACCAAAAGACAGCTGGGTGGCTGTATTAATTCCAGGCAAAACAGATGTTAAATCAAAAATTGTTCCAAGAGGCAAAAAAGTATGTTGTATATTGAAAAAAGAGTCAATTATCAGAAAAACATAACAATTGTAAATATATACACATTGAGCATCAGTGTTCTAAAATAGATGAAGCAAACATTGACAAAATTGAAGGGAGAGATAAATAGTGTTACAACAATAGTTGGAGACTTCAATATTCCACTTTTAATAATAGATAGAACAATCAGATAATCAGTAAGGACATAGAAGACTTGAACAACACTATAAACCAGGTAGACTTCACAGACATACATACAAAGAATATCACCCAACAATAGCAAAATATACATTTTTCTCAAGTATACCTGGAACATTCTCCAGGATAGATCATATGTTAGGCCCCAAAATAAGTCTTAATACATTTAGAAAGATTCAAATCATACAAAGCATCTTTTCCAATCACAATGAAAACTAGAAACAGAAGGAAAACTGGAAAACAGAAGGAAATATATGTGGAAATTAAACAACACAACTTTTTTTTTTCTAACCCACGAGTTCATCACAGCTTTATTTACAGTAGCCAAAAACAGGTAAAAATCCAAATAAATTTTCATCAACAGGTGAATTGCAGTCCATCCATACAATGGACTTGTTTTGGACAATAAAAAGGATCAAATACAGACAGAAAACAACATTGATCAATATGAAAAAGATGGCATGCTGAGTGAAAAAAGCCAGACACACAAGGCTACCTCCTGGGTAAATCTATTTACACAATGCTCAACGACCATTGAGCCAAACTAATCTATGGTGGAGAGAAACCAGAACAGTGGGGGCCAGTGGCAGTGAAGGTGGATATAAATGAGATGGAGCATGAAGGCTCCTCCCAGATCAATGACGGACTCACTTGTTAGCTGTTCATGAGAGGTACAATTATAATTGAAGGATGTTATTGAATGCAAATTATTAAATAGCCATTAATAACCATTCATCAATAGTGGCAAACACTAAATACAAGCAAATACCAAATACTAGTAAACTAAGTTCAGGAGAATTTTTTAAACTTTTATTTTAAACATGTACACCAAATCCCAGTGACACGCAATTTACCTATGTAACAAACCCTCACATGTACCAATGTACCATGCAGTTTCATTATATAGGTAAATTGTATGTCACAGGGGTTTGGTGTACAGATTGTTTTATCACCCAGGTAATAAATATGGTACCCAATAGAAGTTTTCCAATCCTCACCCTTCTACCACCCTCTACTCTAAAGTAGGACCTGGTGTCTGTTGTTTCCTTCTTCGTGCCCATGTGTACTCAATGTTTAGCTCCTACTTGTATGCGAGAACATGCAGTATTTGGTTTTCTCTTCCTATGTTAGTTCACTTAGCATAATGGTCTCCAGCTTCATCCATGCTGCTGCAAAGGGCATAATCTTGTTCTTTGTTATGGCTACGTAGTATTCTATGGTACATATGTACCACATTTTCTTTATCCAGTCTACTGTTGAGCATTTAGGTCGATTCCATGTCTTTGCTATTGTCAATAGTGCTACAATAAACATACACAAGCACGTGTCTTTATGGTAGAATGATTTATATTCCTTTGGGCATATATCCAATAATGGGATTGCTGGGTTGAATGATAGTTCTGTTTTAAGTTATTTGAGAAATTGCCAAATTGCTTTCCACAGTGGCTGAAGTAATTTACACTCTCACCAGTAGTGATTAAGTCTTCCCTTTTCTTCACAATCTCACCAGCATCTGTTATTTTTTGACTTTTTAATAATAGCCATTCTGACTGGTGTGAGATGGTATCTTATTGTGGTTTTGATTTGCATTTCCCTAATGATCAGTGATGAGTGTTTTTGCATATGCTGGTTGGCTGCATGTATGTCTTTTTTTGAAAAGTGTCTGTTCATGTCTTTTGCTTACTTTTTAATGAGGTTGTTTGTCTTTTGCTTGTGTTATAAATTTTGTTTAAGTTCCTTATAGATTGTGGATATTAGACCTTTGTTGGATGTATAATTTGTAAATATTTTCTCTCATTCTGTAGGTTGTCTGTTTACTCTATTGATAGTTACTTTTGCTGTGCAGAGGCTCTTTAGTTTAATTAAGTCCCATTTGTCAATTTTTGTTTTTGTTGCAGTTGCTTTTGTCATCTTAATCATAAAATCTTTGCCAGGGCCTATGTCCAGAATGGTACTTCCTAGGTTTTCTTCTAGGGTTTTTATAGTTTTAGGTTTTACATATAAGTCTTTAATCCATCTTAAGTTGATTTTTGTATGTGGTGTAAGGAAGGTGTCCAGTTTCAATCTTCAGCATATGGCTAGCCAGTTATCCCAGCACCATTTATTGAATAGGGAGTTCTTTCTCCATTGCTTGTTTTTGTCAACTTTGTTGACGATCAGATGGTTGTAGGCATGTGGCTTTATTTCTGGTTCTCTACTGTGTTCCATTGGTTTATGTGTCTGTTTTGGTACCAATACCATGTTGCTTTGGTTACTATGGCCTTGTAGTATAGTTTGAAGCCAGGTAATGTGATGCCTCCAACTTTGTTATTTTTGTTTAGAATTTCTTTGGCTATTCGGTCTCTTTTTTGGTTCCATATGAATTTTAAAATAATAGTTTTTTTATAATTCTGTGAAGAATGTCATTGGTAGTTTGATAGGAATAACACTGAATCTGTAAATTGCTTTGGGCAGTATGGCAATTATAACAATATTGATTCTTCCCATCTATGAGCATAGAATGTTTTTCCGTTTGTTTGTGTCATCTCTGATTTCTTTGAGCAATGGTTTGTAATTCTCATTACACAGATTTTTCACCTCCCTGGTTAGCCATATTCCTAGGTATTTTAATCTTTTATGGCTATTATGAGTTGGATTGTGTTCTTGATTTGGCTCTCAGCTTGTATGTTGTTTGTGCACAGAAATGTTGCTGATTTTTGTACATTGATTTTGTATCCTGAAATTGCTGGAGTTTTTTTTATCAGATCTAGGAGGTTTGGACAGAGACCACTGGGTTTTTTAGTTACAGAATCATATCATCTGCAAACAGAGATAGTTTGACTTCCTGTCTTCCTATTTGGATGCCTTTTATTTCATTACCTTGTCTGACTGCTCTGCCTATGATTTCCAGTACTATGTTGATTAGGAGTGATGAGAGTGGGCATCCTTATGTTGTTCTAGTTCTCAAGGGTAATGCTTTCAGCTTTTGCCCATTCGGTATAATGTTGACTATGGATTTGTCATAGATGGCTCTTATTATTTTGAGATATGTTCCTTCAATGCCTAGTTTTTTGAGGGTTTTAACATGAAGGGATGTTGAATTTCATCTGCATCTATTGAAATGATCATGTGGTTTTTGTTTTTAGTTCTGTTTATGTGATGACTCACATTTATTGATTTGCATATGTTGAATCAACCTTGCATCCTAGGGATAAAGCCCACTTGATCATAATGGATTAGCTTTTTGATGTGCTGCTGGATTCGGTTTGCTAGTAATTTGTTCAGGTTTTTTGCATCTATGTTCATTAAGGATGTTGGCCTGAAGTTTTCCTTTTTTGTTTTGTCTCTGCCTAGTTTTGGTATCAAAATGATGCTAGCCTCATAGAATGAGTTAGGGAGGAGCTCTTCGTCCTCAATTTTTTGGAAATAGTTTCAGCAGGAATGGTATCAGCTATTCTTTGTACATCTGGTATAATTCAGCTGTGAATCTGTCTGGTCCTGGGCTCTTTCCAGTTGATAGGCATTTTATTACTATTCAGTTTTGGAACTCATGATTGGTCTGTTCAGGGTTTCAATTTCTTCTTGGATTAATCTTGGGAGGTTGTATGTTTCCAGGAATTTATCCATTGCTTGTAGATTTTCCAGTTTGCGTGCATAGAGGTGTTCATAATAGTCTCTGAGGGATTTTTTTGTATTTCTGTGGGTTCAGTGGTAATGCTCATTTGTCATTTCTGATTGCACTTATTTGGATCTTCTCTCTTTTTCTCTTTATTAGTCTAGCTAGTGGTCTGTCAATCTTATTTATTCTTTCAAAGGACAAACCCCTGAATTTGTTGATCTTTTGTATGGTTTATTGCCTCTCAGGAGCACAGTAAAAGGATTATACACCTTGATCAAGTGGGTTTTATTCCTACAATGGAAGGATGTTCCAATATCTGAACATCAATAAATGTAATATACCACATTAATAGAATGAAAAAAATACACATAATCATCTTAATGTAGAATAATAATTTGACAAAATTCAGCACACTCTCATGATAAAAAAGACTAAAATACTAGGAATAGAAGGAAACTATTAGTAAAGGCCATATATGAAAAACCCATAAGTAATGTCACACTCAATTGTGAAAGTCTGTAAGCTTTTCCTCTAAGATTGCAGGAAGAAGACATGGATGCCTGCTTTTGTTGTTTCTATGGAACATAGTATTAGAAGTTCTAGATAAGCAATTAGGCAAGAAGAAGAAATAAAATGCATTCAGATTGGAAAAAAAGAAGTAATATTATCTCTGTTTGCAGCTGATATGATCTTATATGTAGAAAACCCTAAAAATTCCAAACACAAAACAGAGCTAATAAATGAATTCATTAAACTTGCAGGATAAAAAACCAATGCATAAAAATCAATTGCATTTTTATTTACTAGCAATGAATAATCCAAAAAGAAACTAAGAAAACAATTCATTTCTAATAGTATCAAAAAGAATAAAATATTTAGGGATACATTTAACCAAGGAGGTAAAAGACTTGTATGATGAAAACTTTAAAACATCGCTGAAAGAAATTAAAGAAGACATAAACAAGTGGAAAGACATTTCATGTCCATGAATTGGAAGACTTGCTATTGTTAAGATGACAATACTTCCCAAAGAAATCTGCAGATGTAACGTAATTCTTATCAAATACCAATGGCAGGTTTCTAAGAAATAGAAAAAGCCATCCTAAAATTCATATGTAATCTCAAGAGACTCTGAGTAGCTAAAATATTTTTGAAAAAATAAGAACAAAGTTGAATGAGTCACACTTTCTGATTTCAATACTTATTTCAAAGTTTCAGAAATCAAAACAGTATGGAACTGGCAACAGAACAGACATACGGTTGGATGGAACAGACTAGAGAGTTCAGAAATTAATCTTCTCATATGTGGTCAATTGATTTTCAGTAAGGGTGCTGAGAACATTTAATAGGGGAAAGGACAGTCTTTTCAACAAATGGTGATGGGAAAACTGTATATGCACATATAAAAGAATACAGTTGGACCCCTACCTAACACCATATACAAAAAGTAACTAAAAATACCTAAAGTAATAAACATCTAAATGTAAGAACTAAAACTACAGAGCTCTTAGAAGAAAACATAGGAAAAATCTTCATGACACTGCATTAGGCAATGATTTATTAGATATGACACCAAAGCGTAGGTAACAAAAGAAAAAAAATAGATACATTGGACTTCATCAAAACTAAAACCTCTTGTGCACCAAAAGGCACTATCAAGAGAGTGAAAAAGCAACCCACAGAATGGGAGAAAATATTCATGAATTACATAGCTGATGAAGGATTAATATCTAGAGTATATAAAGAGCCCCCACAACAATTCAATTCAAAAATGGGCAAAATATCTAAATACTTAAATGTTTCTGCAAAGAATATATATAAATGGCCAATAAGCACATGAAAAGATATTCAACATCACTAGACATTAGGGAAGTATAAATAGAAACTGCAGTTAGTCCACTTCATATAGGAGAAATGTTATTTAAAGGAAAAATAACAAATATTGTTGAGGATGTAGAGAAATTGGAACCATTGCACATTGCTAGCATGAATGTTAACTGTCACGTCTGCTGTGGAAAACCATTTGTTCCTCAGATAATTAAACATAAAATTACCACATGATCTAGCAATTGCACTCCTAGATGTATACCCAAAATTACTAAAAGCAGGAATTCAAACAAATGCTTATACACCAGTTTTCATTATAACTTTACCCATAATAGCCAAAAGGTGGACACAATCCAAATGTCTATTAGTGAGATGGATGGATAAACAATATCTGGTATATACATACAATGGAATATTATTCAGCCTTAATAAAAAATGAAATTCAGCCAAGAAGCAATGGGTCATACTCATTCATCCAAATTCTTTTTTTCTTTTCTTTTTTTTTTTGTTTGAGACAGTCTTACTCTGTTACCCAGGCTGGAGTGTAGTGGCATGATCTCGGCTCACTGCAACCTCTGCCTCCCAGGTTTAAACGATTCTTGTGCCTCAGCCTCCTGAGTAGGTGGGATTACAGGCGTGCACTACCACTCCTGGCTAATTTTTGTGTTTTTTTTTTTTTTGTAGAGACTGGGTTTTGGCATTTTGCCCAGGCTGGTCTCGAACCCCTGACCTCAAGTGATCTGCCTGTCTCAGCTTCACAAAGTGTTGGGATTACAGGCATGAGCCACCACTCCTGGCCTCATCGAAATTCTTTTTCCTCATTCTCCTCTGTGGTCAATAGCATCCAGAGTCTTGGCAAGATGGCCAGCTGAGCTTTGCAGTCCGTATGTGAAATCACATGTGGATTCATATGCATAAACCTTAGAAATAGTATGCTAAGTGAAATAAGCTAGACACAAAAGGACAAATACTATATGATTCCACTTATATGAGTTTCTAGAAAAGGCAAATTCATAGAGACAGAAAGTAGAACAGAGGTTACTAGGGGCTGGGGGTAAGGGTTAAAAAAATATTGGGAGTTACTGTTTAATGAATATAGAGTTTCTGTTTGAAATGATAAAAAGTTTCTGGAAATAGATAGTGGTGATGATTTCACATCATTTTGAGATGTGCTTAATGCCACTAAATTGTAAAATTGTACACTTAAAAGTAGTTAAAATGGTAAGTGTTACGTTTATTTTACCATAGTTAAAAATCTCAAAAAGATTAACTATCACTTAAAAGACAGCTATAATGTTATGAGTAATATTTTAATTTGTATTTTCTGAAAAACAATGGATCACACTAAATCATCCAAATTCTTTCACCTGCTCTCCTTTATGATCAGCAGCATCTGTGGCTCTTGCAAGATGGCCAGCTGAGCGTTGTGGGACAGCATGTCCCGTATGTGGGGCAGTTCTGTCACTCCCTCAACTCCCCACCTGCCATATATGTGAGTCTAGCATACAGATATTTGCTTTAAAACGTACATATATATATTTAGGTTTTGCAAATTGGGATGTGGACAAACAGTACATATATATAATGCAGCAGCAATTTTTAAAATTACTCCCTCTGAAAAGCTAGTTAAATTAAGGATTCATCTTATAATTAGTGATATATATAAATTAAAAAGATATAGTTGTGACTCCAAAATATGAATGATACGTGAAGGTCATAAAGGACTAATATAGAGGAACTAATTAAGAAAACAGGTAAGGAAGACTTCTTGGTGCTAACTTCTGGGGCTGGCTAGGAAGTGGTACGAATTAGAAGAAAGGAGTGTTTGCCTTTTAAATAAAGAGAATAGATTAAGTAGAGAGTATTTCTATACATGTGTCAAGAAATAATGTCGATCAGCACGAAGATCTTTATGGATGTTCATCCATAACCCTCCTAACAAGAGTATAAGGTGGATATTATTATTAACCCCACTTTACAGATGAAGAAATTCATACACAGAACGAATAATCCCTGCAACGTTTCACAGCTAGTAAGTGGCAGAGCTGTGATTTGAACCCAGGTAGTCTGTCTAGAGTTCACCCTCTGACTACTACTAGCTCTATCTGCTTTGGGTAGGAGTCATTAAAATACAAATGGAAAAAGAAAAAGAAAGGACATATGTAGTTATTGGATGCTTAAAACTACCAGCGAATGATCATTGAAATTATGTACAAGACACTGACTATTCATTGACCAAGTCCAACACATTGGCTTCAAAGACAGTACTGCTTGGGGATATTGAGACAAGTGAATACTAATACAGGAAGTCAGTGTCAATCTGGGAATGCATTAGAGGTGTTACATGTAGAATTTAGCAAGGAGTTAGTCTGAGTATGCCTTATTGTATCTTTGGCAATAAGATGAAAAGTTTGGAGTGTAGTTAATGAATTTATAATGGTCAAACACCACAGCCAAGAAGAAAAAAACTTCCTATTACCATGAGTAGGCTAATTCTTATGGGTATATTTTGATCAATGAACAGTTGAAGCACTGTTGGACTTCAGGCCAGTAGTAAGTGAAGGTGCCTCCCTGTGTGCATGTGTGGCGGATCTCTCCAAATGGAATGAATCTCAGTGTGTTTTGGGTGTGGGGATATGAGAACGTCTTGGATATGCAGGAGTTATTATGTAGTCATAGGTGAATTATTAGGTGCTTACTTTCATGATTTTCACTTTCAAATAAGAAAATTGAGGCTCAGAAAAATGAAGTAACTCTCCTGCAACTGCCACCCCAGTACAGGTCTGTCTGACTTGACCCCAGTGCTCTGAACTGAAGTTAAGGCAGTCTGAGTGCTTAGCCAGACATATTTCTGGAGCTTTTCTCCAAAAAGCTTGGCAAGTTTTGTGTTGTGCTTTAGTAAGGGAGGTATTCTCTTGTTCTTTTATGTGCTGATTAATGCTTTAGAGTCATTCCAAAGGGAGGCCTCCAGGGATATAGGACTTCCTGTGTTACCCACAAGCTTGATATGTATATCTTTTATGTCTTCATATAATTAGCTGATAAAAATGTTGAATAAGAGATGGCCAGAACTGAGTGGTCTTTCAAAATAACCTCAAAAGACTGGAATTAAGGGCCAAAATCAATAAGATGAAATTCAGCTGGTAAAATGTCAAGTCCTGACTTGGTTTAAAGAAAAAATCAGTTTACGTAAGTATTGGGTGGTAAAGACCTGGTTTGAAATTTGGTTGACTGCACACTTAAGATAAGCCCACATTGTGAAATAATGAAGAAAATAGAGCTTGAATTCTTAGGTTGCATTACAAGCAGTAGTGACAAGAGCAGGCAAAATGGCAGACCCATTGTACATGGGGCTAGTACCCCATCTAAAAATTATATCCGCGTCTATATAAAGAGAGGCATTGCCAGCCAGATTCTGGTCAAAGGGAGAGGGATGATGACTGTTGAAAAAATCATGAAAAATTAGGAATAATTCGGGAAACTTGAGGTAGTTATAGAAGGGTCTGAATAAGAGAAGCCTTGAGGATAGATAAGTTACATATTTTCTCTTGGAGCTCACCAGAAATTCTGAATATCTCCCTAGCCAGCAGGCATAGGTGTGGAGAATCATGAGGAAAAGAGAAATGAAACAGTAGAGGAAAAGGAAAGGGGGCTATCTCAGTCCATCTGTCCCTTTCTAAACCCACACATCATGCTGCCATTTAACTATGTATGTCTTGGGGCAGTGAGGCCTTCACATCCTGGAGTCCCAGCTGGAAATGGGGCTGAAGCTCCTTTTGCTTTCAGCTTCCCACTCGGTCCATCCAGGGCCTGTATTCTTTTGCCTGCCCCACCCTGAGGCCAAGACTTGGGTAGGCATTGGTCTCCTGATGGAAAGAACCCATGGAACAAACTGTCCAGATGCCTGTGTGGTCTGCACATTAAGGTATTTTGTAATTCTCTATGATCCAAGCTGACCACATGTGGTTTCTGATACTTACAGGGAGTGTTCAGAATTTAGAGGTATCTTTCTTCTTTCAACAAAGTCTATTGTCCAGCTGAGAACCCAAGAAAGTCATCTTTGATACTCATTACATCTTTGTTCTAGTAGATAGATACCTGCCTCTCTTCAAAAGCAATTGGTTCTGTAGGTGGGAAGCTTAAGAGAACAATCATTTAAGGAAACTAAAAAATGCATTGGTTTAAATGTTATTCCTAAATAATACAGGTGGTAGGTAATGTGAGGTGGGGAAAGAGAGTGGTCTTGGAACTGAGGAACACTAGACCAAAGTGAAGTGTTACAACTGAGCTTACATCTTAGCATTTTTAATAAAGAGTTGATAATGAATAAAGGACAAGATTTTTCTAGAATCAATACATTTGTTACAAAGATCGGAAATTTTTTATGTGGGACCCCAGTTGAAGTCAAATGCTAGAAAACAGGAAGTAATTGATAAATGTCTGTTGCAGGCAGAATATATTTAAGAACAGAACTATTTAAAATAATTTCAACTTTTGTTTTAGATTCAGAGGGTACATGTGCAGGTTTGTTGCAAGGGGATATTGCGTGGCACTGAGGTCTGGGGTACAAGTGATCCCATCACCCAGGTAGTGAGCACAGTACCAAAAAGTCAGTTTCTTTTTTATTTGAGACGGAGTCTTGCCCAGGCTGGAGTGCAGTGGTGCAATCTTGGCTCACTGCAAATTCCGCCTGCCGGGTTCACGCCATTCTCCTGCCTCAGCCTCCTCAGTAGGTGGGATTACAGGTGCCTGCCACCATGCTTGGCTAATTTTTTTGTATTTTTTAGTAGAGATGGGTTTTCACTGTGTTAGCCAGGATGGTCTTGATCTCCTGACCTCATGATCCTCCTGCCTCAGGCTCCCAAAGTGCTGGGATTACAGGCGTGAGCCACTGCGCCCGGCCCCAAAAGTCAGTTTCTTAACCCTTGCTCCTTCTCTCTCTCCACCTCTAGTGGTCTCCAGTGTCTATTGTTACCCTCTTTATGTCCATGTGTACCCAATATTTAGCTCCAGCTTATAAGTGAGAAGATGCGGTATTTGGTTTTCTGTTCCTGCGTTAATTGCTTAGAATAATGGCTTCCAGCTGCATCCATGCTGTTGCACAGGACGTCATTTCATTCTTTTTAATGGCTGTGTAGTACACTATGATATGTACCACATTTTCTTTTTCCAATCTACTGTTAATGGGCCCCTAGGTTGATTCCATGTCTTTGCTGTTGTTAAGCGCTGCCATGAATGTCTGTAGAGCTGAACTATTTTGTGTAGAAGATATACATACTGGGAATTAAAAGAATGCAAGGAACTGTGCTGCAGCTGGGGGAGTCTCACTGCACTTGGGTAAGGCATTATGGTGAACTTTTCTGAATTAACTGTTAAGAGGTCCATGTCCTTTATCATCACCAAACTCACCTTTATTTTTGTGGGATTTACATGGAAAAATTAGATTAGTCAAGAGGTTGAATTAGCCCTCACCATTAGAGATTAGACATGGTCCTCCATTACCTATAAACTCACCTGTATCCATTCCTGTCTTCATTAACTTTCTCCCAGTCTTAGAGAGCAACAAGTGCTTTCTTAACCTTTTTATGCTTTCCACACACCGTTAAGTTAAAAGACTCGAATGTGCCTATAACACCAGCAAATAAGTATAGGGGAATGACTTTATTAGAAAATCAATGCCTCAGTGTGTATAAAAAAAGATCTCCAATGATCGCCTATCCATTGCCTTCCATTAGCATGATGTTACTGTTTGAGTATTCACTGCCCTAACTACATTCTTTTACATACTCTTGCAAAGCTCTAGCACGTTTAAGGAAATACATGATCCTTCTTTTGTGCTAGGTTGACACTATGCTTGGTCTGTCACTTCTTATTTACAGGATGTTGGACAGAGTTGCTGATGTATAAACCACAGCCTTCCAAACCTTTTCTTTCAGCATTGTGCCTGGCAGACGTTGGCAATTGTAATATGCATAATTGTATCTCATACACTGATCATAGTCTGGTGGCACACTGGTTTGCAAGGAGGAGACGAAGCCTCCCTCCTTCAGTGCAGGCTAACCCATAGGTTGTGTCCTTGCCCAGTTCCCTCCTGATTTCTTTGGGACTTCATTTTATATTGCTTTTCTCTCCCTTTATTTTCAACCCATACACCTCTCGCTTTGGCTTGAGACTCTTACCTTCACCCTGTCCTCCCTCAGTCCCAGATACCTGCGAATCTCTTTTCCTTTTACTAATTTGAAGAAAGGTCACAGACCCTCATTCTGCATAACCCATTCATCCTTCAAACCACTGCAGATTGGCTTCGAGGTACATCTACGGAAGTTTCTGTCAATGCTCACCTTCTAACTTCCAACTCTTTCCAACTCTTTCCAGGACTCTTTTCAGTGCTAATTTTTACTGAAATCCTGCTGCATTTGCTCATCCTCATCACTCTTCCTTTGCAAAATTTCTCTTCCTTGTCTTTTGTTCCATACCTCTGACATGCCTTCTCTTTCCCTCATGCAGTTCCTTGCCTTTGCCTGTCCCTTAAATATTGATGTGTCATAGGTTCTCATTCATGACCAGCTTCTCTTCTTATCCTAACCCTCTCTGGGGTGATTTAATCCACCTACAAGGTTTTAACCATCACTTATATGTGGATGATGATCAAGTTTAAATTTCCAGCCCACACATTTCTTCTGAGATTCAAATCCAACCTGCCTGAAGTGGATCTCCTCATTCTCTAAAATACACCTGAAATTCTCTATCTCATTTGATGGCACAACCGTCCGTATAGTCAACCAAGATAGAAATCATATGTAGTTGTTGACTATTTCTACTGTTTCTCCTTTCTCAGAAGCTCTTGAACAGTCTTTTCTTGTCTATCCCTACAGCCAAAGTTTAATATCAGATCCTCATTTTTTTCTGCCCAGATAATAGAAACGGCCTCAGAACTGACCCCGCTGTGTCCAGATCCATTCCCCTGCAGTTTACTTTCTGCAGGGCAGTCAGAGTGACCTCTTTAAACTTAAACAAAGGACGTCACCACTCCCAATGATTTCCCCTTTGACTACATGCTCCGTACTGGCCCGCATGTCTCTCCATCACCTTCCTCTCCAGTGTCACCTCCCATCACTTCTAGGCAGACCCCTTTCACTCCAGCAATGAGCAATGGCAGTACAGATGTTCCCCTACTCATTCTGCTCCACACCCTGGAGCCCCAGCCCCTGTCTTCAATGTCTCTCCCAACTCTGACAAAAGCTTGCATGTTCCACCTTCAGGATTCCATACATACTAGATCCACCAGATACAATTCACACCCTCTGCCCGACCCTGCTTGCATGTGTTCAGGGGACCAGGTATTCCTAAGTGCTCAAGGAAGATCATGTGAAGACATACGTCACTCATTATACTGATTTTGCAAACTTATTTTTCCTATAACATTTATTATTTTTAAAGTGATTGAAGTGCTATAACATACTCAATTCAGAAGACTTGGAAGAATAAACATCATTCACCATCCTACTAGTCCTAGAAGCTTCATTTTTTTTTTTTATGAAAGTTTCTTTTTTTAAAAATTTTATTATTATACTTTAAGTTTTAGGGTACATGTACACAATGTGCAGGTTTGTTACATATATATACATGTGCCATGTTGGTGTGCTGCACCCATTAACTCGTCATTTAGCATTAGGTATATCTCCTAATGCTATCCCTCCCCCCTCCCCCCACCCCACAACAGTCCCCGGAGTGTGATGTTCCCCTTCCTGTGTCCATGTGTTCTCATTGTTCAATTCCCACCTATGAGTGAGAACATGCGGTGTTTGGTTTTTTGCCCTTGTGATAGTTTGCTGAGAATGATGGTTTCCAGTTTCAGCCACGTCCCTACAAAGGACATGAACTCATCATTTTTTATGGCTGCATAGTATTCCATGGTGTATATGTGCCACATTTTCTTAATCCAGTCTATCATTGTTGGACATTTGGGTTGGTTCCAAGTCTTTGCAATTGTGAATACTGCAGCAATGAACATACATGTGCATGTGTCTTTATAGCAGCATGATTTATAATCCTTTGGGTATATACCCAGTAATGGGATGGCTGGGTCAAATGGTATTTCTAGTTCTAGATCCCTGAGGAATTGCCACACTGAATTCCACAATGGTTGAACTAGTTTACAGTCCCACCAACAGTGTAAAAGTGTTCCTATTTCTCCACATCCTTTCCAGCACCTGTGGTTTCCTGACTTTTATTTTTTTATTTTTTTATTTTTCATGCATCAATTTTTTTTTAAATTATACTTTAGGTTTTAGGGTACATGTGCACAATGTGCAGGTTTGTTACATATGTATCCATGTGCCATGTTGATTTCCTGCACCCATTAACTCGTCATTTAGCATTAGGTATATCTCCTAATGCTGTCCCTCCCCCCTCCCCCAACCCCACAACAGTCCCCGGAGTGTGATGTTCCCCTTCCTGTGTCCATGAGTTCTCATTGTTCAATTCCCACCTATGAGTGAGAACATGCGGTGTTCGGTTTTTTGTCCTTGCGATAGTTTACTGAGAATGATGTTTTCCAGTTTCATCCATGTCCCTACAAAGGACACGAACTCATCATTTTTTATGGCTGCATAGTATTCCATGGTGTATATGTGCCACATTTTCTTAATCCAGTCTATCGTTGTTGGACATTTGGGTTGGTTCCAACTCTTTGCTATTGTGAATAGTGCCGCAATAAACATACGTGTGCATGTGTCTTTATAGCAGCATGATTTATAGTCCTTTGGGTATATACCCAGTAATGGGATGGCTGGGTCAAATGGTATTTCTAGTTCTAGATCCCTGAGGAATCGCCACACTGACTTCCACAATAGTTGAACTAGCTTACAGTCCCACCAACAGTGTAAAAGTGTTCCTATTGTTTCCTGACTTTTTAATGATGGCCATTCTAACTGGTGTGAGATGGTATCTCATTGTGGTTTTGATGTGCATTTCTCTGATGGCCAGTGATGATGAGCATTTTTTCATGTGTCTGTTGGCTGCATAAATGTCTTCTTTTGAGAAACTTCATTATTAAAATATCAACAGTGGAAATATTATTCCCATCACTTTTGTGTGGGTACACATACATACAGGTTTTTAAGTAATGTGGTGTCATTCAAAATATATTGAGCATTTAACATGTGCCAGGAACAGGCCCTACCCTCATTCAACTATAGTCTAGTTGGAGAGTCAGACATTAATCAAAGAGTCACACAAATAAATACAAGTTACAACTTTATTTATATAGTTGAGAAATGCTAAGAAGGTGAGGCCATGGAGCTCTGAGGACATAAGATGAAGAGAACTGACCTCATAGGAGATGAGGATGAACGAGTTCAGATTTAAAAGAAACTAGGAGTTAACTAACTCAGGAGGGTTGTGTATTGTTGAATTTCTGCATTGAAAGTTTCTTTTCTTCCTTTAGGATTTGCACTTAGCAATAAATTGCAACCATTTTTCTGGTAAAAATTCTTTTGTGACATACAAGTATTTTAGGTATAATATTCAATCATATGGATATATTGAAGTTTAATAAATCCCTAACATCAGATATTTAAAAGTTTCCTACTTTTTATTATGAATTATGCTGCAATGAATATTTTTGCACATATGTATGTCTTTATATAATGTCTCCAATAATTTCCTAAGGATATATTTCTACAAGTGGGAGTGCTATGTCAAAGGGTGTGCATATTAAGGTTTTTGCAATTGGCTGCCAAATTGCTCTCTGGAAAGGCTCCACTGGTCTGCTTTTCCTTCCATCAGCCACAGCCAGGAATGCCTGCTTCTCGCCATGGTCACCAGCACTGCGTCCTTGCTTCCTTTGGAATCTTTACAGATTTTAATTACCCCCAAAATTATATCTTACTGAAGTTTTAGTTTTCATGTCTTTGCTTCCCATTGAGGCTGAACTTTTAAATAAATTTTTGGCAGCGCAAATTTCTTTTGCTAGCTGCCTATTTTGTCACCATATTATTTTCAAGTTGTCATTTCAGATCATCATTTTAAAATTGCATAAGTGTTTGTTTCTCAATAGATCACTGAGGGCAGAGGCTCTTTTTTTGCCCAGTATATTACTTTCAGCATAGTAAGTACTAATAAGAGTATTTTTGAAGGTGATTTGGTTCCTGTAGCATCACCAGTTACCTGACCAGAACGAGTGTGCAGAATCGTGATCGCTTCAGTTTTGTTATCCTAGACAATTGCCAAGGTTAGAGAATCAATACCTTCTTTCTAGATCACGTGATTCAATCATATGTACTATTTTTGCTTCTAACACTATATAACTCCAAGTACCTAAAGAGCTTTCAAGTATAAGAAAGAACTGAGCTTAGTGGTCTACAATATCTCTTCAATATTGTCTTCTCCTTTAAACCTCTGGCTCCCTAAAGGTGGTAACAAAGCCTGTGGTTCAGGACACCCTGGCTCTTCCCAGAGAAGGGCAATGGGAAGATATTGGATAGCTGATGGCTCTCAGCTGTGGACCTGACATCTCTAGGGGCTAGGAATAATCAGTCTTTAATGCCCAGAAGAGAACAAGGATGGCTGAAAGGATATTAAAGCAGATGATGAAAGGAATGACTTAAAGATCGGTGTGTGTTTAGCTGATAAAACAAATGATTTCAGGAGTGAGAAAATACAAAACTTGTCCTTAAATTCATTTTAATTATAACACAAATTTTTCTTACCTAAATTGGATATAACACTATGGATTAATAAAGGACATGATTTACTTTGCACCCGTTACTATTGCTTATAAGTTGGTTCATTCACTCATTCAACAACTATCTAGTAAGTTCCTAACAGGAGCCAGATACTGTGGGAGGTGTTATAAACTTCAAAGAGAACAAGACAGCCATTACCCCTGCTCTCACAGAGCTTACAGTGGATCAGGAACGGAAACCGACTGTGCTCTTGGAGGACATAAAGTGTCATGTGTAACACACTGACTTTGTCTGAGTGGCTTCATTTATGGTAACAGTGGAAGAGAAGGGTCTAGAAGAACTTGTGAAAACACTGTGTTAACGACAGTGCTGGTGCCAGTAGGAACCACGGGGAAAGATCTTTTGATAAAAGGTAAATGCAACCAGATGCTGGACTTACACAGTGATGTTTAAATTTTAAAACAGTCCACTTAAAACTATACATCTTTATTGTCAAAATGTCTTCATGAAACAAACAAAAAACCCATTTTGTTATCTTGAGCCTAAAGTTCTCCATCTTTAATTTTTCCTTTCCTTTTGAACACATTATTTGGGAATGCAAGTGTTCCTGGCATGCTGCTAATGAATGACGGCACAGACCGCGTTGGAACTCTTATCTCTTGTTCTGCATGCCAGGTGGGAGTAAAGACCGATGACTGACTGCAAGCTGCAGGGAAGTTGTTTTTGGTTCAACATTAAGGTGAAGAATTTTGTAATGAAGGAAAAACAGAAAGGTTTTTTTTTTTTTTTTTTTCCAGAATAGTAGTGAGCTGTCTCTCTAATAATAATGACAATGCTGCAATAGCAGTGACCATTTTACTATACACTTACTGCCTCCCATGTGTGTGCTCAAAGGTTTGCATGCATTATTTCATTTGATCTTCTCAAAAATAGCTAAGAGGTATTACAATCCATTTATATAGACGATGAAACCAAGGATGAGCGAGGCTGAAATATTGGCCCAAAGTCATGAAGTTACAAAGTGTCGGCACCAGGGTTTAGGCATGGAAGCATCTCCTCCCGAACCCCTGTTCTCAATTACTGAGCTAGTCTGTTAGGTTTTCATCACTGGAGTGGTTCAAGCATAAACTGGATTATCGCATGAATGAAACAATAAAGAGAGAATTCAAGCTTCAGATGAGGATGGAGGTCACAGGGCTAGTTAACAGCAAAGTCAGTAGTTCTACACATTTTTAGTAATGGATTTTGTTGAGAATTTGACAACAATCTGTGGGCTTTCTCAAAAATACATGTGTGCACACAGGTGCAACCCATTACAATGTAAAAGTTTGGAGATGCTCATGAACCTTTTGATACCATCTTGGGGTTCTAGATTGAAAGCCCTTGCTTGAAAGACACTTTTGCTCTGAGATTCTATATGCAGCTACATGCTTTTGGAGCTGAATTTCCCTCCAAGTTATGACTACAGGTGTTGAGATGGTGCTATCTTCTTGTGGCACTATGAGAAAAACAAAACACTGAGACATCTCCCTTCCGGAAGAAAGGGAAGCCTTCATTCCACATTTCTCTAAGTAGGCTTTGTGTGCCACTGAAAATCTCTCCCTTGGCTGTTACAACTTCAGGTGCATTCAGAATGACTCAGAAATAGAGACCCAAACCATATGTACAGTCTCCATTCATATTATTATTTATAGGGCACAGGAGCCTGTCTCTCCCCAGCAAGCCCCATTGCCAGTAAAGAAGTGAAGGGAGACTGGGGAGGAGGGGAGAGATCATGGAGTGAAAGTGTCTGTGCAAGGCAATATTTTTATATGTTGTTGATCTCTGGTTCCTGCCTGGCCTGACAGTGCATGTGTTTCCAATTGGGAATGAACATGTGAGCTCAGTATCTAGAGATAGGCTTATTGGGTGAAAGAACCTCCTCTCCTACCCTGCATTCCACTCCCACCTGCACTCAAGCACATGGGAGCTCTGGTACTGCGAGTTTGGAAAACATCCCACAGCTGGCCTGGGCTCCCTCAGTCTGGCCCCATCTCAGAAACATGTATGTGTGTGTCTGTGAGTACATGTGCATTGTATGGGGGTTCACTTAAGCCTTCTCCTTTGGACATTTGGGTTGCAGCCATTTCTGGGAGATTATGGATGCCTGTTAGGGCCTTCTGGGTCTGCTGGGGAAGGCTATGGTGTTTATCCTCTCCTCCAGCCTGCCTTCTCTTTTAATGCATTGCTACATGCTTAATTGCTTTGGCGCTGGTCCTTAGAGCAGCTCTCAGCACAGGTTCCTGATGATTCCTGCAGGGAGGCTCTGTGGAGAGGCGGGTTTGCCAAACAGGAGACAGAAGGCCAAGGGGTGTGCAGAAAACAGGTTTTTCCTCTGGCCCTGCTTCTGCTCTGCTTCGGGACCTCTTATCTCTCATCTAGCCCTTGGGAATAGCCCCCAACTCCTTTCTCTGCCTCCACTCTTGCTCCCATTCAATTCATACTGCACCCCGCTGCCAGAGCAACCTTTGTCAAAGGCAAAAGTTTCATTATATGGCTTAAAAGCCTCCAGTGGCTTCCTGGTATCTTGTTGGAAACAATAATCACGATATCTTCTACCAGTTTTGGAGCCCTCCCTCCATGCCAGGTGCTCAGCAAAGGCATCTGCCATGCACTCCCTCTGATAGTCTTTCCAACAACCCTGCCAGGCACGGTTTATTGTTCTCCACACTTTATGGATGAGGAAGCTGAGATTGCGAGTATGTAACTAACCTGACCAAGGTCACAAAACTGGGAAACAAAGACATTGCATAAGGTTGCCCGGCTTACACCCTGCCCAAGGGCACCCAGCAGCCGGAGGCCCAAGGAGTTAACTCCAGCCAGGCCACTGCTGGCCAAGCCACATGCCTCGGAGAGAAGCCCCTTATCTAAATTGTCCTGTTTTCAGGGAGGAACACAAGAATTCTTCAGCTCTTAACTTTCCGCCACCTGCTGATGCTGCTCTCCAGGCTATTCCTTTTGGTGCTAGTGTGACGTGAGCTACTAGGGATACAGAGATCATCAAATATGGCTGCTAATCTCTGAAACTTATAGTTTTGCACTGGGGGCAGATGGTCACGGACAGCTCTGTTTCCATAGGTTAAGAATAACCATGAACTGTGAAAAATGCCTGGGAGCGCAGAGGCAAGCCATCTTATCCACCTTGGACTGGGAGTAGAAGAAGGGTGAGAGGTCCAGGAAGGCCTCCTGGAGGAAGATGATACTTGGGCCACCTTAATAATGAGGCCCAGTTAGTCAGATGAGAGTGGAGGTAGGCAAGAAGAAGGCATTTGAGGCAGTAGGAACAAGAGCAAAGCAGGAAGGTGTAAACAACATGGAGTATTCAAGGCTCTGTTTTGAAAAACAAAAACCAAAACCTTGGTAAGTAAATTTGCAGTGGAAATATTTTACATCTTAAGGCAAAACTTGGTTGGAGACTTAGATCACAGTCAACTTATGAAAACCCTTTGTACAAAATTTCAGGCAGGGCACGGTGGCTCACACCTGTAATCCCAGCACTTTTGGTGTCCGAGGCGGGAGGAGTGCTTGAGCCCAGGAGTTCAGGACCAGCCTGGGAAACTAGTGAGACCCCATCTCTACAAAAAGTTAAAAAAAAGTAGCCAGGCATGGTGGCAAGCACCTGTGGTCCCAGCTGCTCAGGAGGTTGAGGTGGGAAGATTGCTTGGGCCTAGGAGGTTGAGGTTACAGTGAGCTAGGATCACACCACTGCACTCCAGCCTGGGCGACAAAGGGAGACTCTGTTTCAAAAATAAAAGATTACTGAAATAAGGACTGTCTGCTAAAGGCCAATGACATTTGCTATGACTTGGGCTATTCTGAATAGTAGCCACCATGCTGTCAGACTTGAGGGTCTCCCTTTGTTGTGGATCTGATGGGATGTGGTGAGGTCATGAGGCTTGTATAAAGGCGATGCACCATTCACAGGCCTTGGTTGCATTTTTTCCTCCATTCTGATGTCTTGTGCCTCTCGGATTTCACCTCGCCTGCCTTCCTCTTGCCAGATCCAAGTGATACAGAGACTTGGATGATTCAGATGGAGAAAGCATGAGTTGCTTGCGTTAAGCTGCACATGATTTCTTAGACTGGGGCTTTATATAACCTTCATTTTGCTCACTCTGTGCTTGGTGCAAAAGCCCATCCTGCCCGTCTGACAATCACACCTGTCCCTGCTCCCATTTCTGCTCCACGCTAACATCCCCTTCACTTCTTCATCCCCAGGGCATCGCTATATGAAGATTTGCTCTCATTATGCCTTTTCTATTCCCTTCTGTTCTTGCCCCACTTAAAAAAATTAACCAAAGTAATGCATAAATGTAAAGTGTCAAACAGTGTTACAAGACTTATGACAAAAAAAGCATTCCATGTTCCACCTTTTCTCTTCCCTAAGTCCTACCCCTGAGAGGGTGTCATTTCAACTCTCAGCTTTTTTGCTGGGTGTTTATCTCTACATTTCTGAGTAATTTGCTTATTATTTCTTGTTTTTTCATTTTATTTTAAGGCATCGTCCATTGGCCTCCTACCATGGGAGATGAGAATTTTAGTTCTCTTACAATCTGCCCCTGCAATATACACAGGCTTTCCCTCCCTACATTCCATAATTATGTCACAATGTTGGTTAAACCAATACTAAATTTTTATATGACTATGGTAATATAAATATTATTAATACCTGAGTCACAAAATATAATTACATTTCTTGTTTTGTAATTTTTCTGGAGTTATTTTTCTTTATTAACTATTCTATGAATCTATCAAAGTTTTGCCTCAAACTCTTACAGACCTGAAAATCGGCTCTCCACAGGGTCAGAAGCGCCATGCAGATGGTTGACTCCCTCCTTGGTCCCTTCCTGAGGCATTCCTAGTGCCTGCCCTTCCTTCTCTTGCTGTGAGCTGCACTGCTGGCTCCCTGCTGCATCTCCTATGCCATCATTCTAGGAATTACCTTTGCTGTCTTCTGATTTCAGCCCCATATTCCTGAATACTTGCTACATAGACTGAATGTTTGTGTCTCCTCCAAATTAATATGTTGAAATGCATACTCATAGTGATAATATCAGGAGCTGAGGCCTTTGGGAGGTGACGAGGTCATGAAGGTGGGGCCCTCATGAATGGGATTAGTGCCCTTATAAAAGGAACCCCAGAGAGCTCCTTCACTCTTTCTGGCATGTGAGAAAGCACTGTCTAGGAACCAAGAAGTGGGCTCTCACCAGACACTGAATCTGCCAGCCCCTTGATTTTGGTCCTCCAGCTCCCAGAAGTGTGAGAAATAAATTACTGTTGTTTATAAGCCACTCAGTAGGTTATTTTGTCATAGCAGCCTGCGTGACTAAGACAATAGTACCTTTCTTTCTCTCATTTTATTCTTTCCCTCCCTGACTCTTTTTTTTGGTGAAGAAGTAGCTTCTTGAGAAAGGGTAGATGAGAGGTAAATTTTCAAAGAGGTCCTTATTGTATTCTCACACTCGACTGAAAATTAGGCTGCCTTTAGAATTTTAGGTTGGAAAAAAATTCCGCACTTAATTTTGAAGGCATTTTTCCATTGTATTTTAGCTTCTATTGTTGCTCTTGGGAAGTTCGATGCAATTCTGATTCCTAAGTCATTCTATGTTAATTTTTTTTATCTTTCTTTAGAACCTTTCAGGACCATCTCATTATCCTGTCCACTGTAAAATTTGATAGCTCCATTTCTTTATGTGGATCTTTTTCATCCTTGGTGGCCTCTTGCTCTCTAGAAATTCACTTTACTTTTAGGGAAAATTCTTGTATTATTTCTTTAATTATTTCTTTCCTTCAATTTTCTATGTTCCCTCTTACTGTAAATTAGATATAACATTGTCTAGATTTGCCTTCTAATTTCTGACCTTTACTGTTTTTCATTCTTTAACTTTTGGCCCTGGACAATTTTCTTCACTTTACCTTCCAATCCCTTAATGGCTTTTTGGTTTTGTATTTTTAACTTTCTCCAGCACTTTCAGTCCCCAGGATCTGGCCCTTGTTCTCTGAATCTGTCCTTCTTCTAATCACATCCTGTTCTTGGGTCTTCTCACCAGTATGAGGATGTTCAGAAAGTTTACTTGTAAAGTTTTTTCTGCTCCTTCTGACCCTGTTTTGTGTGTGTGTGTTTAATTTTTCTGTTTATTTTAGTTTCTGTCCTCATGCTATAGGCTTTCATAAAATATTTAGTGACCTCAACTGGCGACGATTATTTTAGAGCGAGGCACTGAAAAACTCACTGGAAGCTCTGGTGTGGGGTCTCAGTTTGGTGACTGGGGAGTTTCACTGTAAAATTCTTTTGGTGGGGGAACAGGAGGTATCTGCAACTGATTGTAGGTCTTTTCTTTCAGACCAGTCCATTTACCCAGGGAAGAGCTCCCGACTAGAGAGGTGCAAGCCAACTTCTCCTGGCCTGAGTGTTTCGGTGTGGTGTGTGAGCTGGGTGGCTCACTCTCAGCCTGTAGACTTTCTCTTCATTCTGCACTTTCACTGATCATGGTCCCCACTGCCCTCTGTCATGCATGGTATCCCCAAGCCCACAACCTCCCTGTTCCCCTATTTCCTGCCGGTATTGGGAAGAAACAGTCATCTGATCTGCAGGGTAGGGAAAAGGCTGGGGGAGGCCTCTCACTCCTCCTAATACAGATTCTCAACACATTCTCGAACTTTATTCTCCACCATCAGTTCACCAGGTGCCACCCGTTTCTGAGCCCTTTTGAGGTTCTGCGATGCAGATTGCTTTGCTTCTTGTCTCCTGTGCTGCAGTTTCACTCCTCTGGTAAGTCAGTTCCCATTCATTCATCCATTTTCTGTCTTCCAAAGTTTTGTTGTGTCTCTAGTCTGTTGCCATCTTCTCTCATTCTCTTTGTCTTCTCATGAGTTCAAAATTCCTACTTCCATTTTAATACCATTTCAGAAGAGAATGTAGATTGATGATTTTCACGCTGCCATATTGAACTGAAAGTTATTTTATTTCCTTTTCTTCTTCTGACTTTTAATCCTTCTCCTAAAAGTTACTTACAACAGCAGTAACTCCCTTTTGAATACATTGGTACTGAAAAGCTTGCATGCATTGAATAGGTAGAAAATAGAAAATTCATATATTCTAGAATTGAGAGTGAGAGAAACTGGCCAAGGCTTTGGTGTCTGAAATAAATCCGAGGCAATACAGGTTCTCAACTCCCAAAGGCAGCAGTGTGGTCTCTTGGAGCATGACACTAGGCCAGTGGTCAAGAGACTTGCATTCCTGTTCCAATTCCAGTCTTCCTACTAGTTAGCTCTGCAACCATGGGCAGGTTAGTTCTCCTCTCTGGGACTCCATTTCCTCCAGAGGAAAATTCCTCTCAGTTCTTGACTTCCATGCCTGTGTTTTTAAGTTCTTGAGATTTAGCACTCACCTGAGGAATATCAGTTGCTGGGATGAAATCATGTGTGAAGGCAAACACCTATAAAAAGGGTCCTTGTTCCAATGTAGTCTGTGAGCTTTATTAATTTTCCTCTACATAGCCTCAAATAATATTCTTTTAATTTAAAGAAAAATACCTTTTCCTATTGTCTCTGAGTAATTCCTGGCTTTGTTTTGAAATTATTGTGATCTTTGCTAAAACTACCATATTGCCGGGTAGTGGGTGCTTACACAGGCAGTTCTGGCCACCCATTTGGATTTGAGCCCTTTAGAGAATTCTTCCCCAGCCCATGCCTTGGGGTCTTCTCATGTGCTGATCCCCCTCTCTGGAACACTCTTCCCTACCCTTTGCTTTGAGTAACTCCTACTTACCCTTTAGTTACCTCAGCTTCATATCCACTTCTTTGGACAGGCCTTCCCTGACTCTACAGACCCCTTTGGCATATGTTCTCCTACTTCCTTATCTCGCTCTTTTTTTAATAGCTCATTTCACCTTTTAAATAAATAGTGCTACCTGGATATAGCTGTTGCCTCAATTCATGGTAGGCACTCTCTCTATTTTGCCTCTTATCTGCTGGGTACAAAGTTTGGCTTCTTTACAAGTTTCCATAAGAAATTAACCACACCGTGGACGCTAGTAGAATTTACTCAAGATTTGGAGGACGTGTCAGTGTGTTAAACCCTGGAGGATGGGCCCTCCTGCCCTTCCTCAACCTCCCTGTCTTTCCTCCTTCCTCTCTTCCCTCATGAATGCCCTCGGGAGCTCCATATTCTCTTCTCCTGCACAGTGGCTCCCCTTTCTTTGCAGCTTTGGTGTCAGCTGACTTCTGGGCAGAAGAGTCTTGGTTTCCATACACATAAGAAGACAACCCTTAAAGATGGAAGGGAGCATGGCTGGCTGGGGGTACACAAGGGCACACTGTGTGCAAGGGCTTGTCAGATGCTTCTGCAAGGTGGCACCTTTCAAAGGCAGCTGTGGTGAGGAAAGGAAGCTGCCTGAGAGCACAGCTGGGTGCCTCCATGGCTCCGTGTTCACTCATTCCCAAGGCCAGAGGCCTGGAGCCCACGGAAGCTGCTGGTCTTGGAAACTCTGGTGAGCAGTGTCCTTGGATTCCCAAGCTCTTCAAATCCCAGGGAATGAAGATTAGAAAAAGCCACAAAGATATAGGCAGTGTCTATCATGAGATACCAAGCTGGTAGGGGACCACAGAGGAGCCGCTAGGTTGGAGACAGGCCCCATCAATTCAGCTCAGCTCTCTAGTCCCCTACTCCAATCTATGAAATGCGTAAAGATAATGTAAACATAAAAATGGATGCTTATGTTGATGAAAATAATATGATGTATAGAATGTATTTTGTCACAGAAATATTTGTCGAGTACTACAGAAAATGTCTGATTCTAGCCATTTTGTAGGCTCAGACATGTGTTAGATACTATCTCTTTCCTGAAGAAACTTGAGTCTACCTTGTGAGAGAAGACACACGTGGAAAGCTAGTCCTGCAGGTCAGCATAGGGGAGAGGCAGCACGAAGCAGTAAACCTAGCATGGCATGCTTGGTTTCAACATTTTTACTTGCCCTATGATCTTAGCTTTGTCTTTAAAGGAGGAATGCTACCATTACCTTATAGTCTATTAAATATTAAATGAGGGGTCAGGTGCAGTGGCTCACACCTGTCATCCCAGCACTTTGGGAGGCTGAGACAGTAGGATTGCTTGAGCCCAACAGTTCAAGACCAGCCTGGGCAACATGGCCAGACCAAGTCTCTACAAAAAAAAAAAAAAAAATACAAAAATTAGCTGGGTGTGGTGGTGCATGCCTGTAGTCCCAGTTACTTAGGAGGCTGAGGTGGGAGGATCACCTGACCCCAGGAGGTCAAGGTTGCAGTGAGTCATGATTGCACCACTGCACTCCAGCCTGGGCAATGGAGTGAGACTGTGTCTCAAAAACAAAAGAAAAAAAATTAAATGAGGAAAAAACCATGCAAAGCACCTACGTCTGTATGAGGCACGTATTGAGACCTTAATGGCCATTAAATCTACTTTTAATACATAACTAACAAGTGGTTATATTTGTTTCCCAGGGCTGCCATGACAAGCACCATGAACCAGGTGGCTCAAGCTATAGAACTTGTTGCTTCACAGCTCCAGAGGCTGGAAGTCCAAGTCTCAGTGTCAGCAGGGTTGGCTTCTACCAAGGGCTGTGTTCGGAGCCTGCTCCAGGCCTCTCTCCTAGCTTCTGGTGGTTTGCTGGCAATCATAGGCTCTCTGCCTTGGCTTCTACTGCATCACCCTGATTTCCGCCTGCATCTTTGCTTGGTGTTCTCCTGTGTGTGTGTCTCTGTGTCCAAATTTCCTACTTTTATAAGAACACTAGTAGTGGATTAGAGACCCACTCTACTCCAGTGTGACCTCACTTTGACTTTATGAATTACATCTGCAATGACCCTATTTTCAAATAAGGTCACACTTAGAGGTACTGGGGTTATGATTTTGACATATAAATTTTGGAAGACACAAGTCAACCCATAACAGTAGAAAAGAATAAAAATCTAGTAAAGGTAGGAGAGATGGCAACAGATCCCTAGTACCCAGGGCGGTCAGTGGAGCGTCTTCGATCACCTGGGGCTGAATCCAGGACTGGGCAGTTGGCAGGAACTTGGTGGTGGTGGGCATGGGGGCACAGCGAGAAGAATGTAACAAGCAAGGACACAAAAGCAGAAATGTGCAGGCATGTTTGAAGGGCAGTGAGGAAGCCAGCCAGGCTGGACTGGAGAGTATGGGCCAAGGAACACTTTGGAAGCCTTTGACTCATGAAGGAAGGAGTTTGCACTTCAGGATCTTGGCACAAGGCAGACAGTGAAGGATTATGATGCATACCACTGAGACAAATAAGCAGTTAAGACCCAAAGATGTAAATATTTGCTTTAGCTATTGAAAATGACACTAGAGAGCCATTTTACTAGTGCATTCACTATGAGTTACTTTACAGTAGTGAGATTAGATTGAGTGGACTCATTCTCTATCCACCCTGGTTCTCTTGGCATGTATTTGCCCTCTTGGCTGGTTGAACGTAGAGGTACAGTCTGATCAGATGAGAGCTTATCTGTGAGCCAAATGACCTGATTTATATGGAGATCAGTCCAAATTAAGAGCACACAGAGTGTTCTCAGAGCTGGAGGGAGGATAACAACAGAGGTCTGGCTGTCTGTGTTCTTCAGGAAGTGCTGGCAAGGAATAGGGAGCTCTAAGAGAGGAATAGGTGGTCTGCTGAATGGAGAGATGGTAGAAGACACAAGTAGCAGTCTCCAGAAACTCAGGTTTATAGATTACTACAGCTCACTGCGTTCATCCTTGCTCCATCAGGATCTCAACACCTAGGTTATGCAAGAACAAATGTCTCATGGAAAAGTAAAAATGTATCCAACCAATCAACTGTTTGGTCTATGTGATGCCAAGTAATCCAAGGGAAACTACTGTTTAACCTCAGTCTCTGGTTGCAGTGGCAGTAAGTCGGCACTGTCCTGATGCCTGGCACATCTGACACATCACTCAGCATAGCAGCAACATCTGGCTCCACGCAATTCTTGTGGGCAATTTTGCAGTCACCACAGACAGTGTAGACTCATAATTAACTTGTCAACACTCCCCACCAGGAATTTCCACTGGTCCTGGAGGGCCTAGCTCAGGGTGTGAGCCATAGCGCAGGAAGAGTTTCTGGTCCTGACTCCTGGAACCAAGCCTGGCGGTTGTGGTGGGTGAGTGTGCTGGGACCAAGTCTGCGTCCACTGCTTTTCTGTATACTTTCAACTCTGCAGAGTTCTCCTTAGAAGGAATCTATTGTTGGTTGTTTAAAGGCTGCTACTATAGACCTATTACAGGGAGAACCCATACTCAAAGCCAGTGAAAGCTGACAACACTGGTCTTATGTGTAAGTACTTTGATTTTGTAAGTAACTAGCATGCTTCACTGCATGTTGAAATACATGGGTGCTCCCCACCTGGGCTTTCTAAGGTCTTCCACTCACTTGAGAGTTGGATGCCACATCTGTCTCCTTTTTACAATGACCTTTGGCTCTGACTGTCCCCCAGCATTGAGATGATGCATGGAAAGCCCACTTACTACTCAGCCCTTGATATATAGCAAGCTCCAAATAAATGGTAGATAAATACAACAATTACAACCATCCCCACAGTGTGATAATTGTATCAGTGAAGGCTTCACCAGTCTAGGAATTACCTTCTGTTTGGGTTTCTTATGAATAGTCAGGTCCAAACTGCAGCACTGATTGGAATTATCAGGGAAGGAAGAGGTGTTGGCTTCCCTGGTGTGGCCAGCAGTCATGGAATCAGCTGTCAGTAGTGCTCCAGGAAGGGAGTCGGTGCCTTCCAGATATGACAGGGATTGGTGATCCCTCTTGTTTTCTTTATCAGTTCTAAGTCATTCACTAGAAAGCTTGAAGAAATCCAAAGCTAGAAGATTTTATGGGTAGTAGTTGATAGTTCCTAGTTTTTCCCATTTGAAAAAATTTAGTTAGAGGAATAATCATTCCTCATTTTGTTTATGACTTGGTGCCTCTGGTGTTGTGCAGTGAAAGACAGGAAAGACAGAAGACACAGTTCCTATGATCAGAAGTTTACCATCTAGTTGGATAAAGAAGGCATTCCTACATAAAACACAATAGCTACAGGAAAAGATTTTCAAAACTTCCCAGGCACTACCCCAAAGGATTCACAGATTTAGTGCAATTCCTATCAAAATACCAATGATGTTTTCTGCACAAATGGAAAAATCTACCCTAAAATTCATAAGGAATCTCAAGGGACCCCAAATAGCCAAAATAATCTTGAAAAATAAGAATAAAGTTGGAGGACTTATTCTTCTGATTTTAAAACTTTCTACAAAGATATAGGAATCAAAACAAATTGAAAGTGGTACAAAGATGGACATATATACCAATGGAATAGAATAGAGAGCTCAGAAATAAATTCTTGCATATATGATCAGGTGACATTAAACAAGGGTACCAAAACCACTCAATGAGGAAAGAAAAGTCTTCTCAACAAATAATATCGGGAACACTGGATACATGCAAAATAATGAAGTTGGACCCTTACCTAGCACCATATACACGAATTAATTCAAAATAGATCAAAGACCTAAATTTAAGAGCTAAAAATAGAAAACTCTTAGAAGAGAATATAGGGGAAAGGATTCATGACATTGGACATGGCGATGATTTTTAAAGGTATGAAACTACAAGCATAGTCAACAAAAGAAAAAAATAGGTAAGTTGGATTTATTAAAATCAATAAATTTTGCACATCAAAGAACATGATCAACAGAGTGAAGAGACACTCTTCCCCCATGGAATAGAGGAAAATAGGCAAATCATATATCTGATAGGAGATTAATATCCGGAAAATATTAAAAAAAAAACTCTTACAACTCAATGACAAAAACAACCCAATTAAAAAATGGACAAAGGATTTGAGTAGACGTTTCTCCAAAGATTATACAGATGGCTAAGAAGCACATCAACAGATGTTCAGCATCACTCATCATTAGAGAATTGCAAGTCAAAACCACAATTACACAAAGTCATTAGAATAGCTATTATCAAAAATAAAAACAAAACAAACAAGTATTAGCAAGGATATGGAGAAATTAGAACCCTTGTGCATTGCTGCTCAGAATGTAAAATGGTGCAGTGCTATGGAAAACAGTATGGCAGGCCCTCAAAAAATTAAACAGAATTATCATGTGATCCAGCAAATGTACTTCTGAGCATACACCCAAAGAATTGAAAGCAGGAACTCCAGCAGGTATTTGTACATCAATGTTCATTGCAGTGTTTTATTCACAATAGGCAAAAGGCAGAAACGACCCAAACGTCCATTGATGGATGAATGGATAAACAAAGTGTGGCAGGCACATACATGGGATATTACTCAGCCTTAAATGACAATGAGATTCTGATACATGGTGCCTCCTGGATGAACCTAAAGATACTACGCTAAGTGAAATAAGCCAGACACAATTGAACAAGCATTACATGATTCCATTATATGCGGGGCTGGAGGAAAGGAAGAGTGGAAAACTGCTGTTAAATAGGTAAGGAGTTCAGTGTGGGAGGATGAAATGGTTCTGCAGGTGGATGGTGGTGATGTTTGCACAACCGTGTACATGTATTTAATGCCACCGATCTGTACACTTAAAATGGTTAAAAATGTCAAAGTTTATGTTACATTTCTTTTACCACAATTTAAAAAAATTTCCCGAGAAATCCAAATGACAAAAGTGATCAGTCTGGGGAAAATGGGAATGGACGGCTCCCTGGGGGAGCAGGGTCTTCAGGGAAGTCATGACCGCAGAGGGAAGACCTGGGGGTGCTTGTCAAAGGCTCACAGTCAGCTCTGCATCAGCTTGTGTGTGGACAGCGCAGGGAGGCCTGGTCTGGCAAGGGCAGCAGGTGTTGGGGCTCTGGGCGAATGACGCTGGGTGAACATGGGGCGGTGGCAAGGAGTCTGCAGGAGGAGGAGGGCTGGCTAGTGGGGCTGGGACAGAGCCCAGACAGGTCAGTGGGAGCGGCTGCGTGCTGCTGTGTTATCAGAACAATCTGGGAGAGAGACAGCAAGGGAGGAAGACTGGGGGAATGGCTGGGACCTGTGGCAGCAGCCCAGGCCCGAGGTATCAGGGCAGGTAGTGGTAACAGTGGGGACGGGAGGCCCTGGCAAGCCTTGGCAGTCAGGCATGATTCCCATATTGTCTTCCTGGTCACCAGTGGATGCCCGGATCCTGTGCCTTGGGAAGGGCAGGGTTGAAACACCACCACCCTCTTCTTTTTGCAACTTTTCTGTTCTTCTTGTGGGCTCCTTTTGAGTTAGGTGTGTACGAGGAATAGACTTTAGGGTTAATCTGGGGAGTTTCTTCAAGTGATTCTCTCATATAGTAAATGAGGAAGTTGGGTTAGATGACAGCTACAGCTCTTTCCTGCTTTTAAACACTGTGATTCATTTACTTGATTGATAATCGCTCAGTTCTTTCCATGTGTCAGGCACTGCGTGAGCTCATAGCTCATACAACAATGACCAAGAGGACAAGCATCTGCTCTCATGTGGCCACCTCTCCTGCCTTTGTGCCATCCCCGTTAAATGAACTCATGTGTGCCATGGTTCCTGGCTCATGCCTGGAGAGAGTAGTTGCTACACATGGTACCTACTGTGCTCACTGCTTCTCCTGGCTCTAGGTCCCACATCAACTCATCCTTCATCACATTATCACTTCTCATGTGTGCTGTTTGCTCACACACCTTTCCTTTCTGTTTTCAGTTGTTATAATGCTAAGTCCAGATCACCAGCAGACACTGCCACTGCATAGCCTTGAGCTCACCAGGCTTGAAGCAGGCCTGACATTGCTTAGCAACTGTGAAAATAGCTTCAGCAGGCCCCACGGGACGCTCGAGAACCTCATCTCTGGGGTGTGTGGGAACGGAAGAGCTTCAGTTGAAATAAAGATGCAAACAAACTGAATTGGTCCCCAGACATCACGCTTCACATTGCCTGACACTCAGCGGGATGAGATACTTGTGTCCTGCTCTCTCAAGCACCAAGTACGCAGTCAGGCCTGGAGAATCTGCAAGTTGTCTCTTAGGGATACACACACAGCTTCACGCACAGACACACAATGATGTGCAAATCCAGGTGCACATGCATACCCTGTTTGGGCTGACTTCCTATTCCATCAGTCTCATGGAGTCAGGTTGCTGTTTGCATGTCAGAGCCCATGGGTCATCGTGAGTGTTTGGATTAGTGAATGAGGACAAAAGTGGCTTCTGTCAGAGATGTTATGCAATTACATGTGATGGATGCTCGCTTCCCTCCCTGGTTCTTCTCCACTGCGCAAACTTTGTAATAGGTGGTAAGGTTCAAAACCCTTAAAGGCCAAATGCCACACCAAATGGGGAGGTAGGGTGGGTGTTAAGGAACTAATTTCTCTCTCTGCATCAGCTGGTGCTTCTGGTTTGCTTCTGGAGATGCCTTAGGTGCTCAGTCCCTGTGAAAGGAAAGACTTTAAGGTGATGGAAAGAGACGTTTCAGCAGGAGAGCTATGCTGAGGAATTTTCTGCTATATCAAGAGTAGAAACAGGGCTGAGTGAGTGATTTGGTGACCTCATGAGGGTTGCCGCCCCCTGAGGCCCCCAGCTGTGGAAGATGATATGATCAGGAGAATGGCACATTGCCCTGACTTCCGGGTCTATAGAGGTCCAGTCTCCACCTCTGATTGATGATTCGTCACAGCAGGAAAGAGTGAGGTTGGCTGGGCTCACGTCTTGCAGAATGGCATTGCAGGCCCTGGGTCAAGTGGCCTGGGACTGAATTTTGGTTCTACCGCTTACTGGCTGTGTGGCCAAGGCAAGCCTTAGTATGTAAAATGAGACTGATGATAGATCACAGGGGAGGCAAGAGACATTATGGGGCTGTATGCATATGGTTAAAAGACCAGACTCAAGCCAGCAATGACTTCTGTCACTATAACTTATACCCAACATGGTGTAAGTTTCTCATGTCCCTGGACTCGACAGCCAGCTCACCTCAAGTGCTTCTGCCTGGCCAGGTGTCACTGGCTCTCCCGTTGCTTGGTCTTCATGGCTTTACTGCTGCTTGATCACATCCTGTCTTTGGGCAGATTCTTTAATTCCCCCTCCTTATTCCCCTTGGCTTCCTTCACACCTCCTTGCCCCAATTCTCTTGGCATCAAGTTACCTCTGTTTTCCTGAGCTTGTAGTTGACTCCTAGATTATTAGAAAATTACCTACATAGAACTTTATAAGATAACTTAATATTGCAAGGTTTTAAAAAAATATTGACCCAATTCATATGAGCTTAGACTTAGTGCTTCTACTTCCCCAATCATTTATCTTAGTCTTGGGGCTGGATTAGAGCCAGGATGCTTTGCTTCCAATCTTCTGACATTTTCCTCCTATGGAACTGAGGTGAGAATTAGGGTGACCCTGCATGTGTTGTGAGCCAGAGCTAACCCAGGATAAGTCTGGAATGAAACAGGGTCTGTAGAAATGGCTGTCTCCACATTCTTACCTTTAATTCACTCTGTATTTCACTCCAGTTTGGCTTCCACTGTCACCAGTTTACTGAAATAGTTTTTGCTATAGGCAATAATTATGTTGCCTTCCCCTATGAACATTATTTGTCTTTTTTCTATTCTATTTTTAATATCAACTTATATCTATTCAAAGCAGAAGGTATATCTAATTATTCAAAATCTTTGTGGCTGATATAAGCATTAGAAAAAGAATGCATAGTTAATAATAGTGAGTATGGGCAGTTTCACAGATTAATTTACTTTCTGGAAATCTAGAATCTCTAGAATGTATTAAAGTTATAAAGAGGTTAAATTAACTCATTTTATTTTGGTAAGAACACTTAACGTGAGATCTTTCCACTTGAAAAGTTTAATGTGCACAATACAGTATTGTTAACTAAGGACAATATTGCACAACAGATCTGTAGAACTTATGCATCTTGCATAATGAAACTTCATACCCACTGAACAGCAATTCCTATTTTGGCTAAATGTAACCATATTAAAATACTTGACATTGTCTTTGGTCATGAAGCGTAAATGTATAATGGTAGACACATTTTAATCCTTATTCAGGAATGATATTTAAACAAAACTCTCACTCAGTAAGATATACATGACCGCATGTTAGGAAAATCACATTCTAAATTTTATAGAACACTCTCAGGTGATGTTAACAGATTAAAAACATAAGGAGAACCAATGCCGTCTTATACATCTTTAAGCTGGGAAGTTTCTCAAGTAGTGGAGTCATATTCAGGAAGTAATATTTAAAATATAAACTCTTAATTGCAATCGCTTCTCTGTTAAGTCCATCTCTTTCAGATTCTTCAGTTAAAAGCAATACTCTAAAAATCAACTCTAAAATCTTAGCTTGCAATGTTTTGATTTTTTCCTGAATTTTGAAATTTTTAAAGTGCTATTACATGTCTTATTAGTGAAATAAATTAAACATATTCTCAGGAGACTACAACTCAGGAGCAGCTGGATGAGATGGAAGAGATCCCCAGAGACAGCCAGGGTGGGAGGCAGGACTTCCACGCCCTCTCCTGTCCCACTGCCTCCCCACGGTGCGCTCACCAACCTGGAAGCCCACGCCACTCATCTTTCACCTCCCTTGTCCACGATGGGGTTTTGAGCTCCGCTGACCATTCCTTCCTTCTTGGAATGCTCTGTTGAATTCTGGGACTCCACACTCTCGTGATTTGCCTCCTATGTCTCTGGCCATTCATTTCCTCAGTATTCTTTGAGGGATCTTTTCCTTCTGCCCAATCTTTAATGTTAAGGTCCCTCAGGTTTTGATCCTAGACCACCTTTTCTTCCTACTCTACTTCCATCTGGGAGATCTCAACCACTTTCGGGCCTTCAAATACTCTCTGAAGATGATGACTCCTGGTCATTCATCTCTAGATAAGCCTTGTCTTCTGACCTCCACACTCTCACATGCAGCTCCTGTTGGCTGTGTCAGCCCCCTCAGTTCCATCCACCTCTCTCCCTCCTCAGCCCTACTCCTTTGTCCCTCACCTGGACAACTATGATGGCCTCTAAGACGCCTCCCTGCCTCTACTCTGATGTCTTCTGCACTCAACTGCTCCAGTGATTGTTTATCAATGCAAATCAGAGTCTGTCATTCACCTGTGTAGAACCCTACAGTTGTGCATCGTTCTTAGGGTCAAGTCTAATGTTATTAACACGGCCTGGCAGGCCCTGAATGATCTGACTCCTACTCATTGCTCGGGTGCTTTGGCTTTCTTTCAGTTTCTTCAATTTACCAAGTTTCTATCCATCTCACATTCCATTTCCTCACCAGGTGTGCCCTTTAATATAGTCATGAGTGCCATGAACTTTTCCTTTGTGGCACTTGTCACACTTGCCACTAGATAATTATTTGTTCTTTATTTTAATTTTTTTCAGAGACAGAGTGTTGCTCTGTTGTCCAGGCTGGAGAGCAATGGTGCCATCATAGCTCACTGCAGCCTTGACCTCCTGGGCTCAAGCGATCCTCCCACCTCAGCCTCCTGAGTAGCTGGGACTACAGGTGTGCACAACCACACCTGGCCAATTATTTGTTTATTGTCCATCTCTCCAGTGAAATGGTCCTGAAAGTTAGGTATCATGTTTTGTTTAACTCTTTATCCTTATCCTTAATGCTGGGCACTGTTTTATTTGACTCAATAAAGACTTCTTGAATGACTGAATAAACCAGTGAGGGAAGAAGGAGTTTCAGGAGGGGGAGATCCTGACATTGAGCTTTTGCCTGAACCTTGAAGGTGTTTGTTCAGATTGGTGCCTGGGAATAGAAGTGATGCCCAACTTTCTGCCAGATGTAGATCTTAGACTCCCACAGAGGGGACCGTCTGTATCAAGGTCTCCAGGTGGTCCAGAGGACAGCATTGTGTATACAAAAGCCCAGTGACAACAACTCTATGAGCCTCTGGGCTTTCCTGTTGGGATCAACAGAGGGAAAATTGTGACCTTTTATTGTTTTGACACGTAATCAGGTCGTAGTATAATGCTGTGAAAAGAGATGAGTTTGGGCTCAAGCAACAGATAAACCTCATTTGGATCCTGACCCAACAAGCTAATAGCTTGTAAAATCAGGCTAATTATTTAACCTCTCTGAGCCTATTTTATAGGGCTGTTGTGAGGATTAAATAAATAATCCATGTTAAATGCTCTGCTCAGTGTTTGGTACCTAGAAAGAGCTGCCTAATTGTTGCTGTTGTTGTTGCTGTTAATATTATTCGTTGTCCCAGCTCTCTAATAACAAATGATTTGAGTAGGCTGCTTCCTTTAGCTGTAAGATTATCATCTTTTTGGGGACAAGATGACCTCTGCAGTCTCTCCAGCTCTAGGATTCAATGACCAGAGGACTTTTAGATCTCCCCCATGCTGGAACTCTTTGAAGCATTTCCATGGGAAAGGAAAGAATCACTTCTCTTTGCAGCCATGCTCAAATGGATTGTCCTGGAAGATAAGCAAAGATGACACATGTAGGAGAGTTCAGTCTGGCTCAGACCTTCCTGGAATCTGGCACTTTTGGGTGGGACAAGAGACAGATGTTCCATGACAGCCAACATCTTGTACTTCAGACTTTCTGGGAATCATGGCAGGAGAGGAACCAGAAGAGCAGGATGACTTGAACTTATTTTCTTGGAAAGACTATTTTGTTGGCAAGACTCATCCCTGGCCTCATAAATGGACTGGAGGCTAATGGACTAGGAAGAACTGCTCTTGAGCCGCTCCCTCCCTGCTGGTCAGGTCCAAGAACATTGCCTCCAAGAGCATGGACCCTGGCCCCAACCCACACTTCCCTTCCCCTGAGGTTGCAGGCTGCCTTTCTGCCCCTTTGGTGATCTGCCATTAATCTGATACATGTGTAATTTGAATCCATTTGGATGAAATTGTAGAGGAGGAAAAGAAGAGAATGCAGAAAGGAACGCTAAGTAGCACGGGCAAAGAAAAGAGGCGTCTTATGCAATAGATAGGCCTCTATCCAACTGAGTGACAGAAACCCTAAATTACAGTAGTTTAATCAAAGTTAAGATTTATTGGTATCTCACATTAAATTGTAGGGAGGCAGATGAGAGTTGTAATTGTGACTCTGCAATCATTAGTGACTGCCCTTGTTCTATACCACTCCTCTGCCATCTTCAATATTTCTATTTTGTGGTCCAAGACAGTGGCTACAATTTTTGTCATTACATCTGCATTCTAGCCAGCTGGAAAAAGAAAGAAAAGGGGAGGGGAAGGGCACATGCCTTCTCTTTAAGGACACGTCCCAGAAATTGAACACATTGCTTCAACTTATATCCCACTGGCCAGTACTTAGTCACGTGGCTACATCTAGCTGTAGAGACACTGGAAAATATGTCTTTATTTCAAGGGCTGTGTGGTCAGTTAATTTTTATATGGTTCCACTATTTTTTAAAAAGGCAAGAACAGGTATCAGAAGACAATTAGCAATCTCTGCCTCCCTTGGAAACAAGAGTGGATATTACAGAATGATGTCATAAAAATTGCCACAGTCAGCCTTGGGTGTAATCTCTAGAGCCAGGCAGCAAGAGCCGATTGGAATCTTATTCCGACCAGATGCTAGCTGGGCAATGCTGGGCACATTGCTTAATCTCCCTGAACTTCAGTTTTCTGTTCTGTAAATAATGGTAATAACAATGACTTCCAAGAATTGTAAACAGAACGAAATGAGTGATGTGTGTAGAGTGCTTCGTGCCCTTTTTGTATGTAGTCATGGGCCAACAGTAAATATTGAGGATAACTCTGTTTTGGATGCACAGCCTCCCTGAGGATGCTCTTTTCTTCAGGATTTCTAGTATCATCATTCTTGTGACTATTACCCACACCCTTCAGAAAAGCCATCATTTTCTCCTAGATTAATCTCTTTCTTGAATTTTGAATTCCCCTAAAAGCCAAAACCTCCATTCTGTCAGGGCAGAACAGAGCCCTGATGTTTCTAAAGAAATAACTTACAACCAGAAAGTATCAGTAAATTCCCTTTTCCACGTTGCTTCATTCTCTCAAGCATGCATGAAATTTAGCCTTAATAAGTGGGTATTGTCCACTTACTAATAACTGCTTATGAAAACCACATCTGGGGCCTGCATAGAGCCCCAAGAACAGCTCCAACCTCCCCTTCACCTTCTCCTCCACCTGCTACTTAACAGCCAAAGTCTGTGCTTCTCCAAGAGGACTGTAGGAACCGTTATCATTGTAGGAAAGGAGCCTGTCTAGGCTGCTTCTTCCAACTCCATCCCAGTAATGAACCTGACCCTAAGATGCAAGGCGTCTAATCGCTTGAACCCGCTTGAACATATCTGCTGGACTGACGTCTTCTGCAGTCTGTGGATCCTGCGCATGGGCTGCATGTGCTGCTGGATGGAGGCAGGGCCATGCCCTGAGTGTTTTCTTCATGTGGCACCAGTAGTGTTGTGTGTGATATCTGATAAAATTGAAGAATAGCTAATGATATTTGACATTTGTTCAGAGTTTTGCAGTTCACAAAACATTTTCATATGTCAGTAAAAATAGCAACGATAATACTAACCATGTATTGAATATGTATATTAAGTACTGTGTGTACGTAATCTCAAAATTTTACATCAAGTATTACTGAGACTATTATATACCAGTTTTACAGATGGGTAAATTGAGGTTCAGACAGTGGCCTCTCCAAGGACACAAACTCATAGAGGCAACTTTTGAAAGAGGCAAACTTGGGACACTATGCATATTCCTGACTCTGGTATAAACTTTTTGCCTCCGAAGGAAGCTAACTAAGTAGAAGCAAGAAGAGGACAGATCTGGGCCAAATGAATGTTAGGAAGCACTTTAGAACCACAGCTGAATGGTTGCTGTAGGAAGCTTCTGCAGGCTCTGAGCAGCTCAGGAGCTACTCATTCTCTTGCCTTCTCTAGGCTTCTTTCTGAGCTGGGGTTTGGAGTTTGCTGGCTAGAAGGGGTTGGAGAGAGAGAGGCCCCCTTCAATAGGACAGTGCCTAGCTCAGCATGATTGGTCACTTGAGTTTAGAGCTTTGCAAACACTGTTTCACTGATTTCTCACAGCATTCTTGCAAGGCGGATATTACTATTTTACAAATGAGGAAACTGAGGCTCTCAGAGGTGAATGCTCAAGGATGCTTAGCTGATTCGTGGTAGACCCAGGATTTGTGTCCTGGCAAATTAGTCAGATTCTGCCCATGCATTTAATTACTGCACTAAATGCAAATAAAGTTCTTACCACCGTGAATCGCCAGGTGAAAAGCTAGGGGACGGGAATATAGCAAGCACTCAATAACTTGTAATTATTATCTTATCAACAGAATTTCAGCTCATTGCAGGCAGGGACTGACCATTTTGTATACATCTTTCTATGTCTCTAAGTGGACAGTGCAGGACAGAGCTGTTGATGCTTAATACTCACTGGCCCTGATGACTTCAGAAGTAATAGCATCCGTGGAGAAGGGTTGACGGTACGAGCACAGCACAGCTCACGGCATGTGATGTGGACACGTTTGGTGATGATTGACAGCTCAGCTGTCCCATGGGAACCCAGCTGGCCAGGCTGAGAGTCTAAGGCTCTCCAGGGAGTGGAAGAGCCTGGGAAAATCTGTGACGAGGAGCAGAAGGGTCATTTCCAGCTGTAAAAATTCTAAGATTTGGTTTCCAGAGAAAAGAGAGAGGATATGGGTTCACTGAGTTTGGAGAAGTAACCACAGGGTTTTCTTAATTCTAGCAACCAGCCATGGATTGCAGTGAGTCAAGGAGGCAGCAGGGACGCAGGAGAGACACAGAAAGCATTTGATGCCCCTTTAGGGAGGGAGTGTCCAAAAATGATTCCGGCCTAATCTCCCCCAAGTCATTGTGGAAAACAACTATGAGGACTGAAAGGAAAAAACACTGCATGTTTGGACCTGATGTCCTCCAGCATTGGTGGCAGCTTCCTCCTGGGGGCACGACTATCTCCTGTCTTTACAGGGCTTCCCTAATTTCAGACCAACTCCAGCTCGCAGCTTGCTCTTGGCCCCTCTTCTATTGGGTTCACTTGGGTTCACTCTTTTTTTGTTTCTGAGATGGATCTCGCTCTGTCACCCAGGCTGGAGTGCAATGGCATGATCTTGGCTCACTGCAACCTCTGTCTCCCGGGTTCAAGTGATCCTCCTGCTTCGGCCTTCTGAGTAGCTGGGATTACAGGCGCCCACCACCACGCGCAGCTAAGTTTTGTATTTTTAGTAGAGACAGGGTTTCTCCATGTTGGGCAGGCTGGTCTCAAACTCCTGACCTCAGGTGATCTTCCCGCCACGGTCTCCCAAAGTGCTGAGATTACAGGTGTGAGCCACCATGCCTGGCCTGGGTTCACTCTTTAACAAAGGGTAACTCCTAATGAATCAACACTTTTTACCAAATACCCTCTAGGTCAGACATCGGTTTTTTCATGAAGTATGCAGACAACAGGTCAAATCAGAAAACTCAGGCAACTTTGAACAATCCACCTTAGCCAGAGAGGGACAAGAGCCAGCATTCCAGGCAAACTCAGGGCAATGAGGTCCACCGAGAAAGGATTTATTTGCTTTTGGTAATGGGCCTTCTCCGTCTTTAAATGCTAGCAGCTAGAGCGAGTGAAAGGGATTTCTGAAAGGTTTGTTTTGGGGTGGGTTTGAAAGCTCCCCCCTCTTGCTCTGTTTTTCTTTTTAGGCAGCTTTGCACAAGGGGCAAGTCTCCTGCCAAAAGGCCTCGTAATGCCCCTCTTTGGGGACTGAATTTATCCGCTCAGCTGTCCCTTGTAAATTTATTCCTGTGTGAGATTTTTCCCAAACCATTCATTCCTCCGCTTAGCTCAGGCAGCTGGAATGCAGAAAAAAATACATTTTTTCCCCAAGAATGTGCCTTTGTGTGCTTGGAGGGGCTGGGCTAAGGAGAAAAGAAAACAGTCATGTGCAACGATGCACACACACACACACACCAGACAATGAAGCACACACACACACTGGACTATGATGCACACACACACCAGACTATGATACACACACACACACACCAGATAATGATGCACACACACACCAGACTATGATGCACACACACACACAGGGCTATGATGCACACACACACACACACCAGACTATGATGCACACACACACACAGGGCTATGATGCACACACACACACAGGGCTATGATGCACACACACACACACACCAGACTATGATGCACACACACACGCACACACCAGATAATGATACACACATACACCGGACTATGATGCACACACACACACACGACTATGATGCACACACACACCAGACTATGATGTGCACACACACCAGACCATGATGTGCATACACACCAGACTATGATGCACACACACACACCACCAGACTACAATGCACACACACACACCAGACTATGATGCACATACACACACCGGACTATGATGCACACACACACTGGGCTACAATACACATGCACATGCCAGGCTATGGTGCACACACACACACACACACAGCCCAAGCTATGATGCCCGTGAGCACACTGGGCTACGATGCACACACACACATCGATTTATGATGTACACACGCATGCTGAGCTATGATGCTTGCATGCACACATGTGCACACACACACACCAGGCTACAAAGCACACAGACACATGGGGCTACAAGGCACATACACACACACAGGGCTATGCTATACACACACGCACCAAGCTATGATGCACACGTACATGCCAGGCTATGGTGCACACACACACACACACACACACACACACACACACACACACCGAGCTATGATGCACATGCACACACTGGGCTACTAACAGCCCCGCCGGGGCTCGGGGCTGCCCTGGGTGGTGAGGGCGGCTAGGGGTTCCCGGCTACCAGTGACCAGTGTGACTGTGGTGTGGGCTGCAGGCCCTCCACCTGGGATGTGGCCAGAGCAACACCTCACCGGTTGTTTCCACAGCAACACCACAGTTTCACCGGAATGGAAAGCCGCAGTGATTTGGAGCCGGGAGAGGCTTTCCAGCTGCATGTATGCACAACGAGGGTCTGTGGGGAGAGGGGCGCTGGGAACTTTGACTTGATTTTTCCTTGAGTGATTATGGTTTCCCAGGCAGGTGAGGGCTGTGGCAGGAGCTGGAGGTGACATATGTGCTTAAGGAATTCAGGCTGCCTGAGGGGCAGGGCGAATTTTCCTGCCAGCCACGATGACTGAGGAGACCTGGGAGGCTTGGCAGGGATGTGAGCCTGCTGACCTGTCCATCCTTTGCACGGCCGTGATGTCTCTCTGCCACGATATCCTGGCACGTAGCGATGGTTGGAAGTTTAGCGGTGATGGCAGAAGAGTCGAGGACAGGAGTTTGCCCCATTTTCTGGAACAACAACAGCAAAAACCAACCATGTGCCATGGAGCAAAGAGATTCTGCGGGAGGGTCTACGAGCAAGAGATGAGAAGTCTGGGTGTGCGGCTGTCTGATCCTCCAGCTGCAGTCCAGGCAGGCGGAATTCACCCCAGCACCCCAGTTCCAGATTCACAACTATGTCCATAGCATTTTGCGAGGGTTTCTGCCAAGAACTTCTGCCCTGCCAAGAATCCAAGTCTTCTCTTAAGAACAGGGAAACAATTTTTAGAATCAATGTGCCTACAGCAGCCATCATTTTCTGCTTATGGAGTAGACACACTTTTTGGGTGCAGGTGCCACTTTTTTTTTTTTTTAGTAACGAGATCTCACTCTGTCACCCAGGCTGGAGTGCAGGAGTGCAGTGGTGGGATCATAGCTCACTGCAGCCTTGAATTCTTGGACTCAAGTGATCCTCCTGCCTCAGCCTCCCAAGTAGGCAGGACTACAGGCATGCACCACCACACCTGACTAATTTATTTTTTATTTTTCATAGAGACAGGGTCTCACTATGTTGTCCAGGCTGGTCTTGAACTCCTGGCCTTAAGCGAGCCTCCCACCTCAGCCTCTCCAGTTGCTGGGATTACAGGTGTGAGCTGCTGGCTAACAAGTGCCACTTTTATCCCTACAGCACAAGAAGATTTGCAGAACTTAAAATGTTGTTCTGATTTTTCTTATATTTCCAAGGGCCTGCCATGAGCCTGCTGGCCAGAGCTAACCTGTGTGGCTGTGGTTTTAGGAACACATCACTTCTTCTAGTTTGAGCTCCTTATTTGCCACTGGGTTGATGGGGTCCCATTGACTGTAGGCTACGCCCAGGAAGAGGCAAAAAAGAAATGGATGATGAAGACTCTGTATTTAGGGAGTTGGCTGTCTTATGGGGAAGATAGTAGGAGCTGAAAGGCAACGTCAGACTGGAGAACAAGTGAGAAAGTGGTGAGTCACAGGTTTCCCAAGCTTCCCGGACCTGTTCGGGAAATGTGGTGTGGCCGGGGTTCCGCTTTTCTCATAAGCTCCGAGTAAAGCCAATACAGCTGATCCACTGGCCACTCTGAAAAGCAAGGAGCTAGAACACTCACCCAATGGGCCAGGGAGGGATTTTTGCACTATGGAGAATGGGTAATACTCTCAATATAACTTTCCTGCCATTGTTCACAGGAAAGATGATAGCTTCTTTTTCGTAAGCCTGTCTTTCTGGGTCTTGCCCTCCTAGAAACACTAAGCAGTTCAAACACCCATTGTCAATTTCAGCATGCCATCCCTTGGAATGAATGGGTTTAAGGGAAACTACAGTTTGTTCCTGAAACTGCAATATCACTAATGGCTAAGAGCACTTGACGTGAGTCAGACCTGGATTTGTCCTGGCTCCCCCACTTATATGGCCATGCAACCTTGAAGAAGTTACCTGTTCTCTTATCAACTGAATTTCCTCAACTGTACAGACTAAATGTAATCATATGTGTGAAGCACTCAATTCATATCAGCTATTATCATGACTGTGAAATAATTGATGCATATCAGAAGTCATGAGCGGCAGGTCCAGAGGCCACACCTGCCATTCCCCAGATGGGTTTAATTTGGCCTGTGCCGTGTTTTAAATAACGTTGAGTTTGTTGCCAACATTTTAAAATTGGGAAATTTCACATAAAAATCTGAATTTGCGGCTTATATTGAAAAATCATTAGCTCTGACAAACCTGGCACCAATTTCTTGCGTGGTAACAGTGAGTTAGAACTGGGGCTGAGCAGGGTTGGCAATTTTCCATGGCATCTGCACCTCCAGTTCACCATCGCCCTGTCCTCTCTTTGTGTTACCTTCTCCCTGTGGACATATGTCCTTGGGTCCCACATCTATAGGGTCCCTAGAATTCTAGCTATTTCAGCTCACTGGTGTGTAGTAACAGCTTCTGGAATTCAACAAGAAAATGCAAGGATTATCTTGCCAACAATGCTTCTACTGCTGAAATGAAAGAAATCTGGTAGTCCCTCTCTGAGATCCAACAGAGCTGGTGCATTTATTGCTCTCAGTGGTACCTCTGGGGACCAGAACCCGCTGGCTCTAGAAAGTGCCCCTCGCCCATCCCTGCCCATGGGTTGCATCAGCAGCGTGTCTTCTTTGTTCTCCCCCTGAAGTGTAGGGTGCTCATGACCTTGGCCTTGCAGTTTGGGTAGGTGCACCTCCTGTCCTGGTGCTGACATCTGGATGATTTATGAACATCATTACCCTTTCACTGGACTCTTACTCTTTGGAGTCTTCAGAGCTGCCTGGGCCTAGCGCCCAAGAAGTTTGCTCCTTGCGTCAATGGCAATGCTAGACATATTCTACTGGCTGTGGCCCAAAGGTACTCCTGGTGCCTGTGTGGGAAGGGCCACAATGGGAAGAACGCTCCTTGCTTGCTCTCATTCTCCCAGCTTTTTATTTTTTATAGGCTGGAGGTGGAACTGCAAGAGCAGAAAGGAGGAGAAGGCTCACCATGAAGACAAAAGAAGTCCTGAGCCTTGGATTTTCTTCCTCTAGGGCTGTTTTGTGGACCCACAGATTCGTAGCAGTTCTGTGAGGGCTGACTTCTCCCCATCTGCCCCAGATGGATCCCTTAAGGTGGGTGAGCCCCGGGGAGGTACTGGGTCTGCTTGTGGAGAGAGTTCTCAGGAGTCAGGCCCGAAAGAGCGTGTGCGGCTGTTCCTGCGGGTGGGTCAGTTTCTCTGGCGCATAATGAATAACACTGCACGGGTTCTGGACTGTCCCCGTCCCCACCCTCGGGGTGGAGGTTTTCAGTATTCTTGCAGGCTCTTGGTTGTGTGGATAGTGAGAAACAGTGGGGCCGCTCTTGGGAAATGTGCTTTAATGACTCTTTACCTACATGTCGAATTCTCTAACCATGGGGACAGATGCACCATGAATTTGGTTTTGTAGGTTTGTGTATGAAGGTGGATAACAGACTTGTTAAAAGAGCTTTGAAATTCCTGCCATAACCTCTAAACAGTGGGAGTAGGGCAACCAAATTCTCTGAAGACACGAGGAAAATACCCCTTTGGGCGGAGTCAAGCTTGCTATTCTTTAAATTCCTTCAGCTGGCTCAATAGGAGAGGAAGGGACAGCCAGAAGTCACAGGTCGTTTTCTGGAGGTTTGATAACCTGAAGGTAATTCTCTCGCGTGTTCCCTCATCTAAGGATGAAGAATTTTCATGTACTAGAAGTTGGGTTTACTAATCCTGTAGCTCTGGAAATGAATGGCCTTGTCTTCTCTAACTGTCCAGCTACCTGGCATCGTGTAGACAGGCCCTTCAGGTGACTGAGGGTTCTGGAACTCGGTGGCTAGAGGCACACATGAAGAGCCTGCTCAGAATCTCCTGTGTCTCCCACAACCACAAGAGATGGGCAAGGCAAGGGCCCTAGAGCCTGTCTAACCTATGTCTCTGCAGGGCACAGGTTCTATCACACTGAGTGTGCGTAGTTTTCCACCACAAACTCTGCACCAGAATCACTGGAAGCTTCATGAATAGAGATTCTTAGGTGCCACCAGTGCACCGAGTCGGCACTCTGGAAGTGAGC